>NC_143487.1:26134134-26434134 GCF_027475165.1 Benincasa hispida
CAGTATGAAGAATACAAGCCAGCGTGGATGGATGTTGACTTCGTATTTGGGCCAATCAACATCAAACAACACTGGCTTATGCTAGCCATCGATCTAGAGAGGTGCACAATCTTTGTATTTGACTCCATGCCAAACTACAT
Organism: Benincasa hispida; assembly: GCF_027475165.1. Classification (NCBI taxonomy): domain Eukaryota; kingdom Viridiplantae; phylum Streptophyta; class Magnoliopsida; order Cucurbitales; family Cucurbitaceae; genus Benincasa; species Benincasa hispida. The sequence continues at coordinate 26,134,275 of NC_143487.1, forward strand.
CGGTAGCGACATACTTGATGGTTACCTCAAGCTTGTGGCCAGAGCAATACCTTTGATGTTGATTTCTGTCGGATTTGACAAACAACATAAGACGGTCAAGTATGGGCAATGGGAAGTGAAGAGATCAAAGGTGACCCTCCAAGAGGGCAAGTCTCTTGACTGTGGAACTTTTTGTGCTAAATTTGTAGAAAATTGTGTAACTGGTGCTAATAGGGCTGACACTTAACATAAAGTAATATGGAATTGTATAGAAAACAATATGTTGCCCAGTTGTGGGCAAATAAATTTTTATGGTAATAGAATTGATGTTTGACTATATATAAATAAGCAAATAAATAACAAAGAAATCGTCCAAACTAGCTAAAAGATCATTTAAGAATATGTACAAGATCGTTTAAGAATATGTATAGAAAATGTACAAGATCGTATAGAGAACGTAAACAATCGTTTAATAAAAATCTAAACGATCGTTTAATACTATCTAAACGAAATATTGATCATTTAACTAAGTGATCGTGCATACTTAAGCGATTGTTTAGAAAATCTAAACGATTGTTTACAAAATGTAAATGATCGTATAGAAAATGTAAACGATCATTTAATAAAAATCTAAATGATCGTTTAATACTATCTAAACAATAACCCATAATTACATATCGTTAAGTCTAAATGGGCTAGTGTCAGGTGTTATCAATGTTTGTCTGCACGTTTTCTTGTTATATCCTCTCTGACCACATCGTGTACACCTATGTATTTGTTGTGGCTCCTCTCCATTAGAAGGTATCCTGACGGTTTGGCATCGACCTACACTTGCTACCTTTCGCGGTGGTAGAATTGGTTCAAAATCTTCAAAATCTGTTCTTCAACTCCATTCTTATCTATATCCAATTGGGAAGATTGGTTCAAAATAAGCAGCAGGCATACACTCAACGGTAAACCATTTTTGAACATTAATGTTTGAACATTAATGTTTCTAAGGGTTGTTGCTGATATTGCATGGGAGCACGGGATCTAGATGCAATTAAACTCTATACAAGTACATGTCTGTGAACGAAGATCAACCAAACCCCTAAATATCCATCGTCCACATTAATTATATGCATATCCACTGAAAAAACATGATATGTTCTAGACATCAATTCCGATTCCTTAAGAATACTCATTATGTGATCAATTACAACATTTGTGCATGCCATTGCATGTATACATCAGATATAGAACCAACCTTGTAGCCACTTGCAGATATACTCTAATAACTTCATGAGGGGAGTTCTCGTGCATCTTTCAACACTCTATTGAGGCATTCTACTATATTTTTCGTCGTCTTGTCATACCTACAATGGACTTGACAAACCCTTGCCAACCGTTGTAATCTAACCTTCTCAAGATAGGCCGCACCAGGATATTAATGGAGCTTAGCCCAATACATCTGAAACTCAGACATTCTATAAGCTTTCGCCTCTAGGTAGAAGTGTGGGATTATGTCCTTATTCTTGAATTTGTCAACCAAATTGTTTCGATATGGTATATACATTAAACATGAAATGCATTAGGGAATATACTTGTAACAACCTTTGCAATTAAGATGTGACGATCTAATATAATCACTAAATTCGAAATGTCTCTATTCGGATGGATTGATGTCGTTAATTCGAATCCAAATCGAAACAAAAGAAATTTGTAAATATCGAACTACTCCTATTACTACTAAAAACGTAGCAACAGTGGTAAGTCCGAGTCGATCCACAGAGAAGCGTGATTGGTTTTGTTAAGTTAATTTTCTAGTTAGAGCGATAAATGGGGAGTTTTGGTGTGGAAGAGATAATATGTGTGAAGTTAAAATAAAAGGGTAAATGTAATCTAGGAAATGAGTCTATCTAATTTCTAGAGCAAGAGAGAGTTCCTATGCAATTTCTTTCATTAGGCACCAATTAATTACACTGAATCTATCAATCCCTCAACCTATTAGAAATTATGATAGCCTAATTAGCTAATTTTGATTAAAAATCCAAACCAACACTAATTCAGTTTAAAAATCCAAACCAAGAAATGGTTCAATTGTTGAGACATACTACAAGCCAGAAAGTCATATCTTGTAACATGATTTATTTGGAAAGATTATACTATGGCATACATGAGTTTGGCCAGAAAAAGTCTAGACCCTAAACATGCGATCCTAATAAGTGCAACTAAATCAATCAACGATGCATAGGCTAGAATGATTTTCCAAACAAGAATTTCAACAAAATAATTTATCAGAAGAATTTATCAAAACTCGATTAAGATTAAAACAAATCCAACCAAAGAAATCACAAGATTGCAGTTAAATTAATTAAGAAACCTTCAAGAAATTAAACACAGGGCTCTTGCTCAAAGAAACTAGATGGAGATTACCTTTCAATTCATAGAAAAATCTGAGATATACATCCGTCCCATTGATTACAACCTAAAATAAAAGGGAAAACTAACTAACGATACTGAAAATTGATAGGAATGGACGAAGGAACGAGTTTTACTTCAGCCTCCTAATTTTGGCATATTTTTACCTAAAGACAAAGGGGAGTATTTATAGGAAAGATCGCAGTGTCGCAACGTTGAAAACAGCGTTGCCATGCTCACTTGCACGCGAGCTAACCGTGTCCGTTCGTCAAAGTTCGCAGCGTCGCGACACTGTAAAGCAGCGTTGCAACACTGCACGTTCTGCCTTAGAGCGTCAGGCTAGTGTTGCAACGCTATGACAGTGTAGTGGCAGTTTCATAATTTTCACTATTTTGAAGTCTGATAGCTCAAATCACCTCCAAATTTCTTCAAATCAGTTCCGTTTGTCTCCGATTTCTTGGTTCTACCTCCTTAGTTCATGATACCTACAAAATAAGACAATAAACACATAAAATCCATTAATGAGCCTAAATTAAGCTAAGAATAATAGCTTTTTTTAAGAGCTAACAAACACCCCCAAATTAATTCTTGCTCGTCCCGAGCAAGGCAGAACAAAATATAGGTATGAAACTTATGATTCAAATGAGCGACTTGGATCTCAAGGCTAAAGATAACAAACTCTTCTCAAAGAAAGGGTCATTCAAATGCATGCACTTAATCAAGAAATTTAAAACTAATTCTCTATCCCCCACGTGTATGTGTGCTTAACCAATCCTATCTAGGTCTCTACTAGTCCAGAAAAGTTTTACTCAACCCTCAACTCGTTTTCCCCTACTCTTGCTTAGAGAATCAAACATTAAGCTCTCTAGACTCAAGGTGGCAATGAAAAACTTAAGGGAACCAAACCCTTTTTATTTTTATTTTTATTATTTATTTCACTTTTATACACACGAAAGAGGAAACCTTATCTAGACACATCACCTTCGTTTTGGCTTGCCCACACGGGTGTCATGTGAATCATCCAACTACGAGCAATGTCTCCTAATAAGGTGCCGAAGCTTACTCATTCCTTGGGGTACTTTAGCTCAAAGGGAAACTACGGGTGTCATAGCCGCCCCAGGTTAATCATAGCTCAAGAAAGAGGAGTAATCCCCTTCAAAAATATCATACAATTTTTTTTTTACTCTACAACATGCTTTCCCTTTAATTAGCATACAACATGCTTTTACTTTACAATACAAGAGTTTGGAAAAAAACCTAAGCATGCATTACTAAGTTGAGCTTTAGTTACTTAACAACTCTCACCTAGACCTTTCGAAGTGACAACAAGCATATGGACCAAATAATCCAATTCTAACCATTCAAAACCACAAATAAGACGACAATGTGCTCAAAATATGCAAGGGAATCAAGAAAATTTTTTAAATTTAGCCCAAAATCATGCATACATTCTGTGAACCCTAAACAAATCGAAGAGAGAGTGATCTAAATCCTATCACAGAAAGTCATCATCACAATACATGTATCTTTAAAATCATATCAACAGATCAACCACAAAGTCCGAGCTTAGGTGCTCAAGGACTTGCCAGACATGCATATATAACTACCACCTCTAACTTTAAAACGATACATTGTCCCCAATTTCTCTCTAATCTAAGCTCAATGAAAATAAAGATAAGGGAACAGAAAATCTCCCCTGAAAATATAGTCGTGCACAGGATGTGGTGGTCGTAGGCTCGCCTAAAAAAGATTCTCCTCTCGTCTAGGTCATCCTTACAAAACAAAAACAAAAAGAAACCTAATCTAGAAAAAAAATAAAGAAAGTAGTAAAATTTGTCACTTGGCTCCCTCTAGGAAGGAAAATTTTTTAACGTTGATTACTTGACGTGACCTGTCCCCTATCAAGGCACAAAGAAATTCTCGTACTTCTTTGGTCCCTTCTTGGATGAGTCGATATAGCCTGGTAAGGTTATAAGGCTCTTCATCTTTTGAAGAGAACCAGATAGGTCGAATTTGGTATTTTTTATATTAGTAAAAGGAAATAAAATAAAAGACTCAAGGACTGACTCTATAGAAAATAAAGACTCTAATTCAACTAACTTGTGAGGAGAAGGCGAGAAAAATTAAAAAATAAGAGGAATACCAGTATAAAGAATAGGGCGAGGCTTGGGAGCCTCTGATTCTTTTACCTAAAATTCTTCTAAATTAAGGCCATACTCATACTTAACCTCACTGACTCATTCTTGTTGTGGCAGAAGATAAACCTAGTCATCCAAATCGGGCCACACATATTCCATCACAAGGTCGAGCTCAGTGCCACAGACGCGGGATGGCTCTAAATGATTTCCTGCGTGCTTAGAAAAATCATTAGTACGTTCACACATTAAATAATCCAACGCCTTACCTTGCTAAAAAATTTGAGGGACCGTTGGTTTTGCGGGATTATCTATGCTCATATCTCTGTTGCTCACCTCGACATCCTTAGAGGGTGATTCACAAGACTCCTCCAATTTCCTAACTGATTGTGCAATTCGAGCGATTTGGTCACTCAAATTTTGAATTTCGGCTCTGACCTCACGTTCGAAATAGAGGTCGTTCTGCTGGAAATTGATGGGTTCTTGATAATAGTAAGGGCGTTCCTAAACAAACTCACTAGAGCGATTAGAAAGTTCCCTAACTATATCCTCTAAAGAAATTCCTGTGTGGGTAGACTGATCTGGCATTGGTAATGGTGTTTGGCCAGCCAACTCCCAAGGAGGATGACATTCGTACTCAGGGCTGTACAAATTCCGAACCTGCATATCAACCAAAACTTGCACAACAGAGGTTAGTTCAGAAATTTGATCTTTAAGGCCACAAATCTCTTTTACCTCTAGTGATTTCCATTGCTCCGCATATGGAAAACCATACATGTTGATATTTCCTGCCATAAAAGAACAAATAGACACAAAAAGAAGACAAATAAAAAACAAAAGAATACTCTAACTAGAAATTTAACTAACGAAACATCAATGGCTTCCCCGATAACGGCACCATTTTTGTTCGGATGAAGAATCGATGTCGTTAATTCGACTCCAAACCGAAACAAAAGAAATTTGTAAATACCGAACTACTCCTATTACTACTAAAAACGTAGTAACAGTGGTAAGTCCGACTCGATCCACAGAGAAGCGCGATTGGTTTCTTTAAGTTAATTCTAATTAGAGTGATAAATGAGGAGTTTTGGTGTGGAAGAGATAATATGTATGAAATTAAAATAAAAGGGTAAATGCAATCTAGGAAAGGAGTCTATCTAATTTCTAGAGCAAGAGAAAGTTCCTATGCAATTTATTTCATTAGGCACCAATTAATTACATTGAATCTGTCAATCCCTCAACCTATTAGAAATTTTGATAGCCCAATTAGCCAATTTTGATTAAAAATCCAAATGAACATTAATTCAGTTTAAAACTTTTTCTTCTTAGCGACATACAGGTTAAAACTGAAAAGCATTAAGAAAGGGTTCAATTGTTGAGACATTCTACAAGCCGGAAAGTCATATCTTGTAGCATGATTTATTTGGAAAGATTACTATGACATACATGAGTTTGGCCAAAAAAATTCTAGACCCTAAACATGCGATCCTAATAAGTGCAACTAAATCAATCAACGATGCATAGGCTAGAATGATTTTGCAAACAAGAATTTCAACAAAATAATTTTTCAGAAGAATTTATCAAAACTTCATTAAGATTAAAACAAATCCAACCAAAGAATTCACAAGATTGCAGTTAAATTAATTAAGAAACCTTCAAGAAATTAAACACAGGGCTCTTGCTCAAAGAAACTAGATAGAGATTACCTCTCAATTCATAAACAAATCTGAGATACACATTCATTCCATTAGTTACAACCAAAATAAAAGGGAAAACTAACCTAAAGATACCGAAAATCGAAGGGAATGGACGAAGGAACGAGTTTTACTTCGGCCTCTATCAATTTGGCCTCCCAAATTTGGCATATTTTGATTTAAAGATGAAGGGGAGTATTTATAGGAAAGATCGCAGTGTTGCAACGTTGAAAACAACGTTGTAACGCTCACTTGCCCGCATGCTAACCGTGTCTGTCCGTCAAAGTTTGTAGAGTCACGACGCTATAAAGTAGCGTTACAGCACTACACATTCTGCCTTAGAGCACCAGGCTAGCATTGCAACGCTGTGACAATGCGGTGGTAGTTTCTTAATTTTCATTGTTTTGAAGCCTGACAACTCAAATCACCTCCAAATTGCTTCAAATCAGTTCCGTTTGTCTCCGATTTCTCGGTTCTACCTCCTCGGTTCATGATACCTACAAAATAAGAAAATAAACACATAAAATTCATTAACAAGCCTAAATTAAGCTAAGAATAATATCTCTTTTTAAGAGCTAACAATCTCCTATCGAAACCTTCAAACGAGTCATGAACCAAGTCCATGATGCATCGTTCTCACCATCTACAATACTGAAGGCGATATGATATATGTTATTATTGCCATCGATATACGTTGCTATTAACAACACACCTTTGTATTTTTCGTGTAAATGGGTCCCATCAACAACGATTACTAGGCGGATGCAGTTAAAAAAACCCCTGATACACGAACCAAGTGCCATGAAGACGTACTTAAAGTGTTGCATGTCCTTTACTTCAAACTCAAATATCGTACCTGGATTTGCAAACTTAAGTGCTTCGCTATATGCCCTAACAATAGCATATGATCCTTCCGGCGACCCTGTGCGAACACCAATCCGTACTCTCTAGCGTGAAAAGCCTGCTCGTAACTTATGTTCACTCCATAATCTCGTCGGACGTCCTCAATTATATCCTTTGGGTGGTATGTTCGACCAACTTGTTCGCATTTGGACTTGATTAAGTGTCCAATAACCCAACTTTTAGCTTGTCGATGATTACCCATTCTCATTTTAAGAGAACATGTATGTTCACTTAGATATTTCGTCACCTTGAAGGAATCACTTTTTTTCATTTTTTTCGCACGAACCCTCCACATGCGTTCCTCCACCAAACACCAAATATTAGCAAGCTCTTTGTTGTCTTTTTTACATGGTATTCAAAGTTCTTTCTTATTGCAAACATCGATAATTTAACTGACAAATCATATTTCGAAGAGAAAATTTGACCGGCCTTTATATCCTCGTCATTCAGATAGTCATGGTGTACTGTGATGAGGTCGTCATATGATGGGCTCTCTGATGGTCTGGGTATATCTACAAATGATTCGATTGGAATAGTATAATGCATTTGAACCGAAGTCATCACAACTAGTGGGATGGGAGCAGGTGGGGTTGGAACATGAATGTAAGGTGTCGGAGAAGTTTGTGGCCCTGAAGATGGTCCATATCCATGTTCAGTATCGAACTGTGAAGTACATTTGGGTTCACTATTGTGACCAAACCAAGCTTCACTAGTTTAATATGAAACTTCGACCATCCCCCAAGTTACATGGTTTAATATGATCATCCAGTGAAGACATGGTGTGAATATTACGTGTTGGAATGGTTTCAAAACCACAGTTTTGACTGATTGAAATGGGTTGATCGGTTGGATTGCAATGCTGGTACATATTGTCTGTGTATACTCCATGACTTTCACAAGGTGTAACTGATACAAATAACGAAATTCGGGATGCGTCATTGCCTTCTAAAAAAGCTAAGGTCTTCATCGTCGATTATGTCGATCGGGGGAGCTGGGACCAATAAATTATAATAACATTTGATGTGTCTATCAAATATATCTGGATCGATATTCAGTTGTTGGTGCATCATACTCACTAATTCATTGACTGTTATATCATTTCTGACTTTCAGACCTTTCATATGACCTCTAACATAATTCCTTCCAGACTCATCCCAATCCCCACCAAATCGTACAAAGATGCGAAGTAGCGTCATTGATCTACAATGGGATAAGCAAATCTTAAGTAAATATTGTAATTTATGATCGACCGTTTATATATATAGATACAATCGTATACTAAGTTATAAAGATCGTATACTAAGTTATAAACGACCGTGTAGTAATTTATAAACGATTGTGTAGTAATTTATAAATGATTGTGTAGTATTGTATAAACGATCGTTCAGAAATTTATATATGATCGCATATACAATACTAAGTATACGATTGTTTATAAATTACTACACGATCGTTTATAAATTACTACATGTCGTTTATAAATTACTACATGATCGTTTATAACTTAGTATACGATCGTCTAGTAATTTATGACCGACCGTTTATATTGTAATGAACGATTGTGTATATATTACTATACGATCGTTCATTTAATGCTAAAAGACACTTATTATGAAAGCGATATGAGACGAGAATTATTGTAGAATTTCACTTACATTCTCTCTGTTTCTGAATCTGACGATGAAAACGGTCAACGAAGATGTTGGACTGAAACTCTGAGAGAACACTCAAAGAGAACAATGGGAGAATTTCGTGGGGAGTTCAACAGAAAGTGAATATTGAGAGTGTCCTTCCATTTTGTTCATACCAATGTTATTCAATGCTATTGGTAGAATATTAGTTAGGAATAAATACTTTTGCGGACTGTTGGTGTTGTATTGAATACACATTGAATGGTTGAAGGAAGAAGATGGAAGACTTTGGTTTGAAGGTTTTTTAAAACTAGAGGTAATTTTAGAATTTCATATAAACAAAAGATTCGTGGTAGAAAAGTTTTTAGTCTTTGGATAATTTTGTGAAAGCTCTCACAAACCAACCATTCAAACTTTGAAGGGAGAAGAGAAGGGAAATAGTAGCAATCATCTAAAGTCCAAAAAGAAGCATTATTTCAAAACTAAAGTAAAACCAAAAAGAGAATTATACTGTTGCTACCTAGAAATCCCAATTCAACTTTTACTATTGATATCTTTTTGTGGAGATGTTGATGCTCAAAGCATTGATTCAACAGTTGTGGGAGTGGGTATTGTTTGAGATGAATAAAAGAAAAGAAAAAAATCATTTGAAGACGGAAAAAGAGGAATGAAAAAAATTTAAGTTAAAATATCATTTTGATCCTATATTTTGAAATTTATTCATTTTCAATTTTTCGTACTTTCAATTGACTACTTTTAGTTTCAAACAATACTCATTCCATAATGGTTGAAATTTTACCAAAAATGATTAAATAACAAGTCATTTTCATGCAAGAAAATACCATATGTGAATATATTTTCAAAGTTTATGATAAAAATGTTAATAGATAATATTTAAAAAAAAAATAAACAAAAAATTAGCAGTGTAGAGACTATTAAGATGTATTGAAAATATAAATTAAAAAATATATATAGAGACGAAAATTATATTTTAATTAGAATTTAAATATAAAATAATTTGTGCCTAAAAGCCAAGATTAGGTACACACCATCTTTTTAACCTTACTTAAAGTTCCCTTCCCCGCACGTCTCTCCATCTTTGACCCCTGTTTTTGTTGACATTTGACATTAACTAAAATTTAGATTCCATTTGATGACCATTTTGTTTTTTAAAATTAAGCTTATGGATACTAACTATCATCTCCAAATTTATTCTTTTGTTATCTACTAATCATCAATGATTCAAAAAAATTAGGTCAAATTTCTTTTTGTTTTTGGAATTTGGCTAAGAATTCAATCGTTGTATTTAAAAAATATGCAAATCATGGTAATAAAAGTAGATGATATAATCTTAATTTTCAAAAACAAAATGATTACCTAATCGGACCTTAATTTTCGTAAAATTAATTTTGCAACCATCTTTTTAATTATCAAGCCTTTGATCTATTTCCTATTGCTTCTAGTTATTTTTTGGGATTTCACTTGGGCCACCTTTATGTCACTAGAATGAAAAATGGTGTTAACGTAATAGATTTTCATTGATGAATCAATTGTAATGGACCTCAATCGTAAAAGTAATTATATTGCTTTTGAACACACTTTTTAATTATTTTGTAAACGTAATTTAATTATTATTGATGATGTTTAGTTAACCGTTACTATGGGTGTAAATGTAATGATTTTTTAAAACTTTTTTATCAATATCATTATCGAACAAACAACCTCCCATAAATTTGGATTTATTTTAATTTTTTAACATATCAAATAAACTCCCGAATTTTTAAATATTTTTATCAACAAATAACATCCTAAAATTTTGGATTTTTTACCTATACGTTATCGAGCCAATAACATCCCAAAAATTTGAATTTTTTTGGGATTTTTTTATTGATATGTTATCAGCAAATAATATCCTAAAATTTTGGATTTTTTTTTTTGTTTTTTATAGATATCGTTATTGAGCAAATAACATCCCAAAATTTTGGATTTTTTTCATTGATATTGTTATTTGGCAACTAACATGGATAAGCTATGGTTTAATTATTTGCTTAACAAAAATTTTTCCTCCAATTTGGCTCATATTCTCTCGCTCAACAAATTAAAAAAAAAAAAAAAAGCCATCTATTTATTTGGCTCCTATTCCAAATATTCTCACTCAAAAAACCCTCCAATTTGTCTCATATTCTCTTACTCAACGAAGATATCGAGTCTATCTCATATTTGTATTTGTGTCCGTGTCTTGTGTCTATATCTGTGCCAAAAGTAAAAAAAGCTTGAAAAGCAATGGACCCTATTTTGTTTGGAAAAGATATCAAAATACTGTGGAGATTTGAAGGGGTAGAAAGGGAAAAGAGATAATTTGTGGGATGAAAAAACTTGGAGGGCAGAGAAGCGTGCAGCATGCAGCCCCCCTCTCCCAATCCCTCAATTCATGAATGTGCACTTCTATATTTTTTTTTTTTTTTTTTTTTTAATAATAATATGAAAAATTGGACTTTCATTAAAAAAAAAAAAAAGAAAAAATAAATAAAGAAAAAAAAAGGCTTAAAAAAGAATGTGCCTTCTTATTCATGCATGTGGAGGGTGGTGTTCAATTTCATCAAATACGTAAGGTACATTGTTAAGATAAGTTTAATTAATTACTTATTTTTATTTTTTTTTAACTTCTATTTTGGTACTTGCTTTTGACTACTTTAGTTCATGTGTACTTTTGAAAAGTGAAAATTTTGATCCTAATTACATAACAAATTATCACAAATTCTATAAATAACAATATTTCTAAAAATTTATTCCATATAATTTCGTACTGAAATTATGATAGAAAATAGTATTGAAAGTATATAGATTAAAATGAACAGAAATAACTATAGAAAATACAAAAATGAACCAAAGTTAAAGATATAATGTTAGAATTTTAAACAATTTTTAATATATATTTGAACACTCGCATACTACTTAGACACTAATATAAAGTTAATACAAAAGAAATGATATTATAGAAGTTAACCCTTCCCTATTTTTCAATACCATTGAAAAATGAAATAAATCTTTTATTAACCTAAGCTCCATTTGTATCTGTGATTAGTCTATAGATAACCATCTTAACAAAATTGAATGGTCTACCAATTAACTTATCTGACTTGATCATGCACTAATATTTTAAAAAACTTATAGTCTAAGTTGTATTAATGAAATTCTAACTCAAATTTCTCAAAAAAAAAAAAAAAAAAAAAAAAAAACCTCAAATGGGGTTACCTTTCAATTTTGTGTTAATATTTCATTTTTTAAAAAAATGAAATGATTGATTTGAATCAAGCTTAATTATATAAGATGTATTAGAGAACATAACTCATCTCATGAATGATCAAATCCTTTGTAAAGAGTTAAATGAAATTAAGGTCAAATTGGGTTCTGTTCTGTTCTCTAATTATATTCTGTGTTTAGAAGGTTGTGAAGTTAAAAGTAAAGATGTATTGAGAGAAAAACAACAAAGTCTATGAAGAAATTAATGAAAATGATAATAGGAGTAAGGGTCTATCTAATTTTTATGTGAATTATTCTCAACATATCTGTATTTCGATGAAAAAAGAGAGCTTTTTCTAATGAGGTAAGACGTCAATTGACATAGCCATCTTGTTTGATTAACTCAAATCATAGTATTAAATTTTTATCAACATTATCGATATTATCAAATATTTTAGCATTTTCATGAATTTTACATCGACGAGAGAGTGAATCGAAATTTTCACTATATTGTAAAAAAGTTTACGAAAAAACAATAAAATGTCATTAATGTGAATATAATATAAACAATAAATATTTTCTTGTTTAAAAAATCATAAAATATTTATTTACTAATTCATTTTTTTTATTTTGAATTTCTTTTAGAGATATTGATTGAAATTGACATTTTCATAAAATTGAAGCCTCAACATAAAATTATGGTTAAAAAGGATTTAAAAGAAGTGATACTTACTACCTATACTAACAAAGTACATCTTCTCTTTCGGTGGCTCAATCATAGAAACTTAAGTTATAAGTTGTTTGATTTGGTACAATCTTATATTGGATGATCTACCGAAAATTTTCTTAGGAAGCATGTGATTGGTAAGGGTAAAACATACTAAAAATACCACAAAAATTCAAACTTAATAAATTTCAAATTTTATTATGATTCCCAGTACAAGTTTTCTTTGCTAGTAGTACACAAATTCAAGTATCTAAACTTAACTCTTAGATATATGATAAAAGGAAAACAAAATGATTAAAATGCTTTTTTAAAAAAAGAAAAATAAAAATAAAAATAGGTCTCTTATTCATCTGCAAAAAAAGTAAACTTTTAAAACAGTGGTAAAGATATATAATCATTGGGATTTAGAAATGAAAATGGGAAAATCAGCAACTTTATGCAATGGCCTGTTGTTCTAAAAGAATCTAGGTTAAAACATTATTTTATTCTCGTTATTATGAAATTCATTCCATTTTAATCTATGTATCTTCAATTTTACGAAACATTATCAGCATGAGCTCTTATCAATTCTTATGCTAAAGGTAGAACCTAAAGGTATGTCGGTTTTTGCCTCTTCATTATAATTAATCAATTAAATATCTGTATCAAGACATGCTATTTTGCATGTTGTGTCACTTATATGAATTAGGTCAATGACTTATTATAAGTATTCATCATTACAATTAGCTTATAGTCATGAGTCAGATATTTTCTATATGTGAATTTTTGGATGTGTCGTATATGTTATAATTGCTCAATCACAATGTACTAAGATGGGTTGTCAAAAAAGATTAGGAATATATGTTGGATATGATTCGTCATCAATTATTAAATATCTTGAACTCCATATGAGTGATGTATTTACTACAAGATTTGCTGATTGTCATTCTAATGAGACAATTTTTCGAACATTAACGGGAGGAATTAAGAACTTGGAAAAATAAATTACTTAGAATACATCGTTATTTTCTCATTTAGATCCCTGAATAGATCAATGTGACTTGAAGTTCAGAAAATAATTCATTTGTAAAATATAGCAAATCAATTATCAGATGCATTTATAGATGCTAAGAAAGTAACTAAATCATATGTACCAGCTGCAAATGTTATATTGAAAATTGATATTCCAATACAGCAAGTTGTCACTCATGAGTCTGGAACACACTAGAAGCGTGGTAAATCAATGGGTTCTAAAGATAAAAAATCTCTAAAAAGAAAAATAGTCAATAGTAAAAAAGATTTGGTTGAAGATATAAATACCCATGAAGAAATCGTTGAGACTAATGAAGAAGGTGAAATACCTAAAGATAATAATGAGATTTCAATAAACTATGTCATGACAGGAAAAATATGAAACTGAAATAATGTAGTTATTGACAACATTTTTGCGTATAATGGTGTTTTTGATATTATATATGAAAATGAGGATTCTAAACTAAAATTTGTTGAAAAATGTCAACATAGAAAAGATTAACTTTAGTTGAAAGAAGCAATTAAGGTAGAATTCAACTCACTTTCAAAACGTCAAGTTTTTGGACCAATAGTCCAAGCACTAGAAGGTGTGAAACCAGTAGGATATAAATGGGTTACTTGTGAGAAAAAAAAAATGAAAATAATGAGGTCATAAGATATAAAGCAAGATTAGTTGAGCAAAGTTTTTCAGAAAGACTTGATATTGATTATAAGAGACATTTTCTCTAATTGTGGATGTAATTAAACTAAGATTTTTAATTGATCTAACTATGTAAGAAAATCTAGGCATGTATCTTATGGATATAGTCACAACATATTTATATGAATCATTTGATAATGATATTTATATGAGAATCTCAGAATGATTTAAGATACCTAAAACATATAGATCAAGTTCTTGAAAATTGTATTCAATAAAGTTACATAGATCACTATATAGATTGAAACAATCAAGATGGATATGATACAATCGCATGAGTGGATATTTGTTGAAATAAGAATATCAAAATAATCCGATATGTCCATGTGTTTTTATAATGAAATCGTAGTCAAGATTTGCTATTATCATTGTATATGTTGATGACTTAAATATAATTGGAACTCAACTTTCAAAGATAATGAAATATTTTAAGAAAGAATTTGAAATAAAAGATCTCGGAAAAACAAAATTTTGTCTTGGCTGGCAAATTAACATTTAACAGATGAGATATTGTTTTATATGGACAAAACACATCCTTTAAATATTCCAATAAAAGTTCGTTCACTAGATGTGGAAAGATATATTACGACCTCAAGATGATAAAGAACTTCTTGGTCCAGAAGTATCATATCTTAGTGCAATTGATGCACTTATACATCTTGCTAATAATACAAGACCAAATATTGCAATTTCAGTAAATTTATTAGCTAGATACAGTTTTCTAGCTAAAAGACATTAGAATGGTATTAAACATTTGCTCCATTATCTCCGAGAAACAAATGATGAGTTTGTTTTATTCAAATAAATCAAATTTTGATTTAATTGGTTATGCAGGTCATGAATATTTATTTAATTCACATTACAAAGATATTACCTATCGCAACTTTTGAAAAATTGGTACACAATATTGAAACGCGATGATTTAGATATCTCAAGTGATTTTTCATGAGGGGAGTAAATATATTGCATTCTTTTAAGATTATTAGATCATATGAAATATATATTCTTTTTCCTTCATCGAGATTTTTCCCCATTGAGTTTTTCTTAGTAAGATTTTAATGAAACATATGGGCATCTAAAGGAGTATTATAAATATTATATACAAATATTCGATGTCCATGCTTAGTGTCAAAAGACCAAATGACATTTGACCACTACCCCATGTGTCATGAAATTATACATTATTAGTGTCTAAAGAGCCACATCCTAGCTAGTTGCCACATTTTCTATAAATAGTGGTTATTTGTGGAAGTGAAGATTGATGAGAAATCCAAAATGTTTGAAAATTTGTTTCATAGAATTTTAATTTCTTATATTTCATATTTTGTCCTATTATTATATTTTCTCGATATTTGTGTTTCCGTGCCTCGTTGTGCTATTTAATTTTACAACATATTTTAAGATTTATTGAAAGATAAATACAATGGCTAATACTTTTAGGACTAATAATTAAGCATATAGCAACATTATAAAAAATTGCAAATATAGCAAAATTTATCTATGATAGACTCCTATCAATGATATATTCTATCACTCATATACTCCGAGAGTTGGATCTAAATTTTGCTATATCTGCTAATACTTCGAGCCTAATAACTATATTTGCAACTACCCTCTTATTTAAAGTATAGAAATTAAAATAAAATATTTAAAAGCACACATCAAAATAGAATAAATTTGTGGGGTGCTTGAATCCCAATTTCAAGTTAGTGGAGTATATAGCTCACCCCATATTTGGGGCTCCAAGCCTCCAATTATAATAGTTGTTGGTGTTTCCAATTATTATAATCTACAATTAATTACAACATTACTATTTCAAATCCCTTTTCGTTACACTATTTACAATTTTGTTATAATGTTTATTATTTTATACTCATCTTCAATTATAATGTTTATTATTTCAAATCCCTTTTCGTTACACTATTTCAAATCCATAGACTATTATAATTTATATTAAAATAATTTACACCTCAAATACAACTATTATAACTCATAAACTATAATAACCAACTCAATACTTCATACATCTTTTAAAATGAAAAATTATCAAAATGATATTTTTTTATAAAAAAAAATACATGTATTAAAGGAAAATGAAAGCCAAATGAAATAGTGATGGAAGATGGAGATGGGGTCTGCACGTGTTTTGAGCAATTTATCCATCAAGTTATGATTGTTCTGCTCCAGAAACCAGACAGATAGAAAGAGTCTAAAAGACAGAGTACTGATGTTTTCAGACTCTATAGGGATACTAGACTTGAGACTCTTTTAGACTTTTGGGAAACATAAATTGACACCAAAAAAAGAAAAACAAAAAACAGAGTAGGGCCTTTTCTTTTCTTTCTGTGGCCATTAATTTTCCCTATTGGATCATTTGCTCCTGTGACCCCCTTCAATACGAAACCATCCTCACCCTTTATCCTTTTTTGACACGTACCATACATATTGACACCACCAAATCTGTTCCACCAAAACTTCACCTATTAATAAGATAATGCATAGTAGGCAAAGAGTGGAAAATTCATCCCATCTACTTATTCCCCCATTAAGGATTTCTTTAACTAAAGCTTCTCCCTACATATTTTTATGGTTGTTTTCACGTCGGTCTCAACTCTTCAAGGAATTTATGCCTTGTTGACATGTCAAGAAATCGAGTTATAGCTAATAGGTCAAGGAAACTTTGAGTAATTTTGGTGTGTTCTAGCGATTTGTTGGTGAGAAGTATAAGTGGACTGGAGACTCTCATACGTGTAAGGGAAAGATTTTTGTTTCTTTCTTTTGCTCATATACTCCGTTTTATACTTGTTTGTTCAAGTATAATGTAACTGAAAAAGTACCTGCAAAGGACAATTTACCTAACAGCATGTGTTTAGAGATTAAATACCTACATTACAAGAAAGGGGAAGTTTTTTTTCCTTTAAAAAATATTTACATCCATCTCTTTACAATCTATCCAATATTCTAAATGTAGGTTACTACGTAGCAAGTTTTTTTTAATTCATCTTAGATTCTTTCTACTGTGTGATTGGAATGCACGACACAAGATTGGGTTTGTGCAACTAGGATGCATCCAAATATTGCTATTTTTTCCCTCTCCTTTCTCCTTTTTAACTCTTTTTTGCAGAGACTTTACTGACTTTTTGAACATAATGTGGCGTTAATATAAAGCGGCTATTCCCTATCATCCGAGTGCCCAATATCAGAGTGGAAAAGAAGCCCTCCCTTTTATGTTATGTTTTCATATCCACATATATTTAACTGATCATGTAGCTCCTCTTGGCAGAAACCAGAGCGGTGAAATGGAAGGAAAGGTAGTAAGGTCCAGGTTCAAAAGGGTTTGCGTGTTTTGTGGGAGCAGCACAGGAAAGAGAGACTGCTATAGAGATGCAGCCATTGATTTAGCTCAGGAGCTGGTATTGCTTTGAACATCTCTCTTAATATTACCCATTTCCAAAAGCCTCTTTGTCTTTTTCACTTCTCCCCTTCCTCCCTTCATACTTGCATATTTCCGAAAGCCTCTTGGTTCAACAGGGTTTGTGTTTTGTGGGAGCAACACATATTATGTTGTCTATTATCTACGCAGGTTTCAAGAAGGTTGGGGCTTGTTTATGGAGGTGGAAGCATTGGGCTAATGGGTCTGGTTTCACAAGCTGTTTATCGTGGTGGTGGCAGAGTTATGGGGTAATTGATCGAAAGAGCTTGATTTTCTATTTTGAAAATGGTTTGAGGTTCCAAAGTTTTAATTTTACACCGAGTTGTTTACTTTGTTTGGGTTTGATTGATTTGCAGGATTATCCCCAGGACATTAATGAACAAAGAGGTCAGAAATATGTCAATAGCGTAATTTGTTGTTGAAATTTCTTTTGGCTGATTGAAAGTTGCAGCTAAAACTTAACTTGGTTATTCTATAAAATGATAATTTCTTGGGAGGAGAATTACAGATAACTGGCGAAACAGTAGGGGAGGTAAGACCAGTAGACAACATGCACCAAAGGAAGGCAGAAATGGCCCGCCATTCAGATTGCTTTATAGCCCTACCAGGTCCCATCCATCCCTTTTTCCCCTTTCCTATTCAGAAACACAATCCCACACTTCTTTTACATTTCTTTTCGTAGTCCCCTTTTAAAAAAGACCCATGATAGTGGGTTTCATTTTCCCTTCCCTGCACTGATTTCCAGGTGGGTATGGAACTATGGAAGAACTGTTAGAAGTCATCACTTGGGCTCAACTAGGCATCCATGACAAACCAGTAAAATCTACAAAAATTACCTCATTAAACTCTGCAAGAAAGTTCTGTTTTGATCTCCCAACCTTTAAGTTCCTTGTGCAAATTCTCTTCCTCAGGTTGGGTTGCTGAATGTGGAGGGATACTACAACAACCTCCTCACTTTCATCGACCAAGCAGTGGACGATGGATTCATAAAACCATCACAACGGAACATCATAGTGTCAGCACCCAACGCCAAGGACCTGGTTCAGAAACTAGAGGTCAGTCATTCAGTCAGACATTTCGTCGAACAGTTAATGGGCAAGTTTCAAATTTTGCGATAAAAAAGGAATCAGAGAATAGATTGTATTTGACTGATGATGCTCACAAAATGGTTTGTTTAGGAATACGTGCCTGTACACGAGGAAGTGATGGGGAAAGCGAGATGGGAAATTGAGCAGCCACAACAACAGCAAAAACAAGTGGGGTTCGAACCCAAAACTTTCCACGCTCAGATCGCCCTGTAAAGTTGAAACATGAAAAGAAAGGGAAAAAAGATATGAGTGAAAGAAATTGAAAAGAGGCGTTGATGATTTTGGGTCGTCGTCGTCGTCGTCATCATCATGTTACCAACCGTTGTATAATTGGATGTGAAAAATGTTCACAGAGAAAAGATTGACCAAAACACTGAAACAGTGGGACCTTCTAATTTTTGTTTGTAAGCTTGTGAAATAGTATTATTAAGATTAAGATAAGAAAATGGACCCATCCTTTTCATTTTGGTATTATTATTATCGTTATTATTATTATTATTATTATTTCTTATTATTATTTTTTTTAAAAAAACACGTTTAGTTCTTTCTAATCTTTATAAAAATAATCATTTAATTCTTAAACTTTCAAATTTGTAATAGTTTATAATTTAGTATTTGTAATTTTAAATCAACCCTACCATAAAAAGTTCAATAAAAAATGTCCGTAAATTTTATTATGAAATGATTTAGTTTTTGTTGCTCATAAACACACTTTGTCCCAACTCAATTTGTCAATATATATATGATATGGACTAAATTGTTACAAAATTTAAAATGTGTGACTAAATTATACGTACTAAAATTGAGGAATTTGTTTGTTAAAAAATTGAATATATATAGACTAAATAATTACAAATTAAATGATAGATACTAAATTATTAATTGGATGAAAGTTTAGGGGTCAAAATTATTTTTTAATCATGTTTTTTCTTTCGTACAACTCATAAAAGAAATATAGTTCACAAGTTCATTCTTTCAAATTTCAAATTTCTGTTTCATAGATCTCAACTTTAAAATTTTCATACATACATTTTTAACTTTTGCAAATGCTTAATAAATTTGTGAACTTTTAAATTTGTATCTTATAGAGTTTTGACCGATTCAACTTTTTTCTATTTGTGAATTATGATGTTGAAGATTGTCCAAAGTAAGGTCCAAAGTCCATGGGAGGGTTCAAGCCCATAAGGTATCAAGAACTGGAAAAGGCATTGAAGGGATCAAATCCCCAGCAGAAGTGTTTGATTATCTTTTGCTTTGATTTTCTTTTAGATGAAAAGATTCAAAAAAATAAAAACTAAAATACAAAACAATCAATATGCTGTATGACCAAGGTTAAACAAAAAATAAAAAGGAAAAAAACCTTTGAAGTACTCTTCTTTCTAACCATTTGCAATAGTCTCCTCTGTGAATCTCCTTGTAAAGCCTTCCTTGCTGGTGCAAGTTCTTCTTAAAAGAGAGGGGAAGTTTAATAAGAGAGGAAGAATAAGCACTATAGAGAACTTTTCTCTTTATTCTTATGTTGAGAGAGAGCAAATGAAAACCTAACCCTTAAAGAGAAAACCCTTTTCTTGTTAATACTTTATATTGTTTTAGTAGTTAGATACCACCTACTCTACTTCCTTTTGAAAAAGGGGAGTTTAATAAATAAATTTAATTAAATATCTCATATTTAATTAAATAAATATTTGAATCATATGCAAATATAGTAATTCTCTCATATTATATAGTTTAAATATGAATCATATGGATAATTAAATATATAATAATGTATCTACATACTTACATTCTATATTAATTATATCTGATATAATAAATATATTTTTCTTAAATTAATTTGACGTTTTAAATTATTCATTCAATGTTGTGGTCCTTGTTGATTCCTTGTAGTCTCAAATCTTCACCATAATTCCGCTTTGGTCATGATCTCACCGATCTCTTTGGATCACCAACTTCAAAAATATAGTACTGCCAAAACTCAGTTGGATACCACCACCAGATTTTCTAGGTTTTCTCTTTATGTGAGAATCTACCAGAGTTGTGGGCTTCGTGATATATTTTGGAGTGGGAGAGAACGATATTGAAAGGAGATAAAAAATGCAGAAAGCAAGATTTATCATCCAAATCTCTTCTGTTCTATGTTGTAAGTGTGGAAGAAGATCTCCCATAAAAAACCACACTTATACGACATCTTGAATGAGAGAATAAGGGGGAGAGAAGTTGTTTCCATTACTCCCTCCCTTTAATTAAATTTAAAAAATTAAAACAAATTTTTATTTAATAAATAAATAATAACTAACTCATTATATATAACATATATTATACTTTATGTTATATCTAATATAACATATAAACTATAATTTATATTATATCATATATAATATAACCTATAGTTTGATATTCTCTTATTTAACCTATAGTATTTAATATGAATCAAATTTATATTAAATTTAACCTATAGTATTTATATGAATCACATTCATATAATTAATATTTGAATCAAATTCAAATATTTATTTTCTCTCAAGTAAAACTTTATATTATAATGTATCAAATACATTATATTAATTAATTTGAATTTTTCAAATTAATTTAAAATTAATTCGATCATTAATAATTCTAGTTGAGCTACTGAGAGGATCTTATAAACCTATAGATTAAACCTCCCGTGTTAATTGGTTAATTACTTAAACTCTTTAGTTAAATTATCCAACTTCCATTAACTGTCAGTCACTCCATTAAAGAGTGATAGCTGCACTTTTTGCACTACAAATATATTTTTGTATCTATTAGATAAAACCAATCAACGGTGCGTTGACCCTTCACAAATTACTCTTAAATACAACTGGGCCAAAATTATCGTTTTTCCCCTATAGTTACATCTAACTTCTTAAGTACCACTGATCCCTCTAATGAACAATAAGTCATACTCTAACTATGTCCAAACTGAAGGAACCATGTGAAGGGACCAT
Organism: Benincasa hispida; assembly: GCF_027475165.1. NCBI lineage: Eukaryota > Viridiplantae > Streptophyta > Magnoliopsida > Cucurbitales > Cucurbitaceae > Benincasa > Benincasa hispida. The sequence continues at coordinate 26,156,188 of NC_143487.1, forward strand.
AAGTGGAAGCGGAATGTTCCAATTTCTAAAATTTCACAGAATTCTAATTTCACAGAGAACATAACAAAATGTATGCATTTTAACAAATAATATAACATGCTTTTAACAATTTATAGGAAAAATAAAATGGGTTCGAAAGCCTTACCTTTGAAGAACGATTCTTCAATTAAACAAATCCCTCAAACTCTAAATGAGCACCACCATGAAGGAAACCTAGGTATTCTGAGTGAGAATCCAGGAGGATGTGGGGCTCTGACTATTTTGGATTTTGAGAGGGAAAGGATTGAGAGAGGAGATAGAAGAGGAAGAGGAAGATCATTCAACAAAAAATTTAGAGAGCTTAGTCTTCTCTATGAAGGAAATCAGACATGAGGATTTCCATGAGCAGCGAAATGATCGTTTCAAATTCCATTCATATTTGAACAATAACAATTACAATACATAAACAGAAACTAATCGGTCATGCACAAAACGAAATTACAACATGCTTTACATAAGATCAAGGGATAGAATTATACATACCTTTGAAGACTCATCTTCAAAGACCCTTGATCTCGAATGCTCGTACAATCAGCAAGACAATAATCAAGAACGCTCAAACACTATGACCGCAATACAACACGATCTCCAAGATCACGAACACAGCGAACAACCTCCAAAAACCTCGACTTTGGTCGAGTTGAGTCAGACACCACCACAATGGCTACCTTGGTATTCTCGATGTGAGAATCCAGAAGTATGTGCTATGTGTGGATTTGGTTAGAGGATGAGACCAGAGGAATAACAATCGTGTAAATGATTGAGCAAGTGGAAGATGGTAAAGGTCTATCGTATAGACGATGCCCAATCGTTTAACAAATGCTACGTGATCATTTAGCAAAAGCTCCACAATCGTTTAGCTAATGGCCAACTGAGTGAACTATCATGTAGTGTCATTCCAAATCGTTTTTTCTCTCTTCAGCTATAGTTTAGTGAATCTAATCCACTTGACACCCAACCGTGAGTAATTACAAGAATGGAAAATCTCAATTAAACAACTACTAAATTTAGGAAAACATTTTTCCTCTTATCTCACGGTTACCATGGAACCACCTATAACCTCCTACGCAATTGGTCATTAGGGAAAAAGAGATAATTATCCAATAATTAATATTATTATAAATATACATGATAACCAACTTACCATAGTATATTTATAACCTATAGTGTTAACATTTCATCTCATGAAACATATAAACCATATCTCTTTTTCTATTTCATGGTACTTAATGTAAATCTCATTTACATTGATCCTCTACTTGATGTATCTCATATATCACACCGATCATATCATATATAATCAAATTACCTCTTGTCAATTTGAACATTTCAAATCAACACCAAGAACTGTTTCTGAACTTGAATCCATTGAGCTACCAAAGGGACCTTGTGGACTTGTAGCTTGAAGCTCCAATGATACGTGAATAACTGACTAAACTCTTTAGTCACGGGATCCACCATCCGTTAACTGCCAGACACTCCACTAAAGACCGACAACTGAACTCTTCTTACTACAAATATATTATGTGTCCATATCAATCAATCAACAGTACAATAACCCTTCACAGATCGCTCGTAAGTACAGCTGGGCAAAAAACCATTATGCCCTGTAGTTACATCTAACTCCTCAAGTACCACTGATCCCTCTAATGAATATAAGTCATAGTTCTACTATAACTGAGTCTTCTCTTCCAAAGAGAAGTTGCGGTCACTATGTTCAAGACTCAGAATCAGCCCTTAAGGGAGCAATCTATCTACTTACCCCTGCTTTAGGGAAGGAGTGAATTCCATCTTGTGTAACTGAGTTTCCAGCTCCTAAATCAGACAAGTCCCCCAAAAGGTAAGCATGTTGAGTTGGCAATCTGGCCGCTCTCACCCATACTAATCAAAGGATCATCCTCAAAGGTAGAAGTTCCCAAAACACTCAGGATTGAGGTCATGTCACCTATGGTCGTTTAGGTGAGATCTAAGTCTCAAGTATCAACGACGTTATATATAGAGACGAATCATCTCGTGGTCCGGTCTTATACAAACTCTTTGTATAAGACACCCTTGCTCGCATGTCTCCACATGAATGGTCAGGATCTACCATATGTAGTAGTTCACAATACTTGCAAACCTCTATAAAGCGGGTCGTATCCGTATTATCATCAGGATCAGGTATCCCTCCTTAATCCTTATACTACAGACCTATTTAGGTTATCACTTAAGGCATGAGCATCTGTGAAGGGTTATCGTACTCATGATTGATTATATCCGTTGGACATAGAAATATATTTATGGTAAGAAGAGTTCAGCTGTCGATCTTTAGTGGAATGTTTGACAGTTAATGAATGGTGGATCTCATGGCTAAAGAGTTTAGTCAGCTATTCACGTACCGTTGGAGCTTCGAACCATAGGTCCATAAGATCCCCTTGGTAGCTTGGATTTAAGTTGGGAATCAGTTTTTGGGTCAGTTTGAAATGTTCAAATTGACAAGAGGGAGTTCGATTATATATAATTGAACTGGTTAATTATATATGATATGATTGACTAAATGTATGAGATACATTAATTTGAAGCAAATTGGATATAAATATGATTTATATCAAGTAGAAGAGAAAACATTATGGTTGACATATGATATCAAACTATACGTTATGAATATAATATGATTATATTTATTATTTTATTAATTGGACAATTATGGGATAATTGCCCGACGTTTTCTCCGTAACTATGCTTTAGTAGGAGTTCAATTCGGTTTTCGTAATTGAAGAATAAAATGAAAATTGTTTTCATTTTGCAAAAAACATGATAAAATTGCTCACGAGGTGTTTGGATTCCATCGCTTAGTAATTGAGAGCATATACGATAAGCTCATGTTTGCTAAACGACTGCTCACCCACGCACATACTTCTCTAAACGATCGCTTACATTTTACTAAATGATCGCTTAATACTTGAGCTTTTCTAAACGATTGTATAGACGTTCGCCTAGCTTTTCCTACACGATCGTGTACCTCACCTAAACGATCAAGCATCTTGACTATATGATAGTCGTTGCCTGCTCCCACTTGCTTGATCGTTGTACACGATTTCTTTTCCTCCTCACCTTTACCAAATCCGAAAAGAGCTCACACTTTGGATTCTCACTCCAAGAATACTAAAGGCTTCAAGTGGTGTTGTCGTCCCCATTTTTCTACTGTTCGTGTGAAGCCGTTCGTGGTAAATGACTGGGGTGTTGCTGAATGATAGCTTGCTATTCTAGCGAGAGCGCAAGGAGTCTGTTTGTGTGAGAGCGAGTTTTGCTGAGAAGAAAGTCTTTAACTGGTAAGTGTCTTGTTCTCTATGTTGTTTATTCTTTGAGCATGCCGGTAATTTAGTAGTGTTAATGCATATCTGTATGTGTGAATATATATGTGAAAATTCCATCACAATGAATTGAAAAGATTTGTTTCTGCTCAGAAGTACTCTTGTATAAGAGTTCCTTCAGAAAGGTGATGGATAGAGGAGCCACAACCCAAGAGATGAACTCAAGTTTCAATAAAACTTGTTAATGAAGAATGTTATGCTTGAGAGGGCTTTGCATTAGCAAGAACTATGAAGAATGATAAACCATGCGATTTCAATGCTAATTGATGATAAGTTTATATATTTTCAAACAACTAATTTTCATGAGATCGCTTAGCATTTTCCTCAAGTATGTACTTGTTTTATCGCATGCCAAGGCGATATGTTAGTTTTATTTCAAATTAAGTATTCTATGTTGAAACATGTGTTTTAAAGACTATAGCTAAGTTTCTACAAATGCTAAGCTAAAAGCTATGTTCTGAAAGATTCTTAATATGTATGTTTTTTTAAAGCATTATATGTTCTTAGTAAGCCAGATACTGAAAGTATGGAAGGTGTCCCATAAGTACCTAAGGTGTTGATGGTACTTAGTAACTCCACGCGCATATAGAAAGTTTTGAATGGGAGGCCAAAGTATGGGTCTCTTGGCCTAATACATATGCTGAGAGCTTGAACGATGAATGCTCATTCTCAACTAAGATTCAGGAAGTATTCACAGAATGTTATTATGTTTTATGCTTCAAGCTTTATGGAAGTTGTTTGATGAGTTACAATTAAAGACATAAGTAATGGTCAGAAGTGACACGTCTTGACTAAGGTTATAGTGAAAGTTGGGCCAGAGGATCCCTTTCTCAACCAAGTCTTAGTTCAGTAAGGTTACGCTCAAGAGCGGACCAGAGGAGTTGCTCTCTTGTAAAGATGTTTAATGTGGAAGCTGAGCTTAAGGGCCTCCCAAAGCTGATGTTTATGATGCCTATGTTATGTTTAGTTACGTATAGGGAAGTTTTATGTAAATACTTGCTTGACTAAATTCTCAGTTTTCAACTACGGTTTTCAGTTCATGATTTCTGTGTTAAGCATGATTGATTTATATGTGTTTTATGTTTTAAAGGTTAGTCATTCACTGGGCTTTTAGCTCACACTATTTGAATGTTTTCTCCATAGGTAGTGGTCACTCCCCAGAAGATGACTCTGTTGTTGCTCTGCCACTCAAGACCAAATTGTTAGAAAATCTAAGTGTGGGTTATGTATAAGTAGTACACATGTATTATGTCACATAGGGACTAGTTGAGTGTTGGGCTCACTGATTATGTAATGTATATAAGTTGTATTTGTTGAGATTGGTGTCCTAATTCTCTCAGACTCTCATTGTTTGTAATTTATACACATTGTTATGAATAAAATAAGAGTTATTTTATCTGGCATTTACTCATATCCAATAGACAAAGCTCCATAGTCATCGTATGTAAACTTAAGCATGTATATGAGATATACAAGTGAATCATGCCTTAAGTGATAACCTAAATAGGTCTGTAGTATAAGGATTAAGGAGGGATTCTTGATCTTGGTGACACTACGGATACAACTCACTTTATAGAGGTTTGCAAGTGTTGTGAACTACTACAGATGGTAGACCCTGACCATTCATGTGGGGACATGCGAGCGGGGGTGTCTTGTACAAAGAGTTTGTATAAGACTGGACCACGAGATGATTTATCTCTGTATATCACCGTTGATATTGGAGACTTACATCTCACCTTAATGACCATAGGTGACATGACCTCAATCCTGATTGTTTTGGGAACTCCTGCCTTTGAGGGCGGTCCTTTGATTAGTATGGGTGAGAGTGGCCAGATTACCAACTCAACATGCCTACCTTTTGGGGACTTGTCTGATTTGGGAGCTGGGAACTCAGTTACACAAGATGTAATTCACTCCTTCCCCGAAATAGGGGTAAGTAGATAGATTGCTCCCTTAAGGGCTGATTTCGAGGCTTAAACATAGTGGCCACAACTTCTCTTTGGAAGAGAGGACTTGGTTATAGTAGGACTATGACTTATATTCATTAGAGGGATCAGTGGTACTTAAGGACTTAGATGTAACTACAGGGGCATAACGATTATTGGTCGAGCTATACTTACGAGCGATCTGTGAAGGGTTACCGCACTGTTGATTGGCTAAGATGGAAACATAAAACATCTATAGTAAGGAGAGTTCAACTATTAGTGTTCTTTTTGGAATGCCAAGGCAAATATGAAATGCGATGTCTTAATTATGCTTTTAGAAAGATATGCGATGTTACAGAGTTCGTTGTAAAATACCAATTGATGTGTTCATATATTGTTATGCATGTCACAAGTTTTCTCGCGATGAAACCAAGTATAATTCCACTGTGAGTTTCTCAGAATGATCTGAGGTCGAACGTGGGGATTTGCGATTTTCGTGCGACAATGAGGTGATATGTGCGATCGTAAAAAAATTATGATTATGAAGTACTAGAGAGTAAAATGCGATGGTAAATGAACAAAAAAATAACAAATAAAGCTATAATTGTGTAAGGTGTGCATGAGTGAATGTGATGGCAAGTCTCGTGGATAGAAACGCAGAGTGAAACGGGTTAGGGGAAAATATTATCGCATGTTTGTCAATCCTGTTAAGGATGTAACTTAGGTTCCATCTTCCCTTGGCTTACACCTCTTAGTAATCGCCTGCGTCACCATATTTCTATGATGATCAGGGACGAACGTTTCCAAACGCAAGGTTGTTTCCATCTCTAGAAATATTTCTTGCTTTAGTTAACGTATTCTATCAACTTTCTCTCGAGAGGTGGATTAACATCTTCACTTTTGCTCTCGCAGGTGAAGATGCCATTGAGCATACGTTAAATAAACTTAGCTGACATCTTCAACATAGATTGACTCACTCACTCAATCCTTTGCCCACACCCTAGAAGTTTAGTGACTCATGGTGAAAGAAATGAAGAATGAATGCATAATGGTGAACAGAGAGATGAAGATGAACGTGGTAGTGAAATTAATTGGTAAAGATAAAGCATTTGTTACAGAGATATGAATGATAGACAGAAAAGGAACAACAAACGATGAACATAAAGTAAGAACAGTCAAAAGCTATGTGTCAATGTCTTGGCACGGATCCCGATAGGAGCTGCTTGCTTCCCGACGCATTGGATGAGTGGAGGAATGAGGTGGAGAACTTCCTTTTCAGGAGAGTTCTTGGGAGAAGAGTGTTCCTTGCACAAAACTTCTTTTTGCTATTTTTCCTCTTCTTTTTCATCTCTTTTTCAGCCTCTTCTCCTTGTGCTAAGTGTTGCTATTTATAGATTTTAGCACCTCTTGCCTCAGTAGTCCCACTCTGAAAAGTTAGTTTTTCTTGTCGCGGTTGGTGGGAATGTCCGCTCTGCTTCACATTCCATTTGTCATGCCGTACATCAGAAAAAGCTGTACGATTTCAGAAATCTCCAAGAATGTATTGATCTTTTTGTCCATGAGCAATCGCCACATGCAGTGATATCTGCTACCTGCAAAACAAAGGTTTGGACATTCTTTTTGCCCTCGCAATGCGGTCAGCAGGTATGTTTGCGATACTTTTACAATCTTCACGTTTCTAAGCCAATTTTACTACGTTCAATGCAACTTTTCCTTCCTATTACCGCATCTTCTAAGTAAGACGATATAAATAAATTGTATTTCTACAAGTTATCATACCCCCAAATTTAGAAGTATGCTTGTCCTCAAGCATATCGTATATTAAGGCAATTCAGCTTAAGTTCTAAGTCATTGTTTTACGCCGATCAGTTACTCAGAATGCTATTCCTCTACATAATTTCTTAAACTCACTTGTTCTTTCTATCCTTTGAACGATTCTTTAGAATGTTCTACTTTAGTCTTACTTTAAACAAACCTCTTGCTCAAGGTTCCCTTCTTGTTTCGAAAAGATGTTTTTCTCTTTCTTGTAAAAATGGAATGCACCTTTTATGTCATAGTCTGGTTTGCATCATATCTTAGAGATCGTTGATCATGGTTAAACTCTTCGTTTTGGCTTGCTCCCATGGGTGTCATGCGAACATCCAACTTCAGTTGTGTACCAAGCTCAACTTCAACTCTTGTCCCTTGGCCAAGTTTTTACTTTAGCTGGACAGTGGAGTTGTCTCTTTTCTTTTATTCTTTCTGGTTACGTCGATCCTGGAAACCTACCTTCATTTTGGCTTATCTGCACGGGTGTCATGCGAAGTATCCAACTACGAATAGGTTCCTTTCACGACATAACTCTTATCAGGTTAGGATTTCCCTTGTGCTGATAGTGGAGTTTTATTTGTGTTTTCCTTTTTTTTTTTTTTTTTTTTTAAGATGATCGCATCTCCTCAGACCCTTCCCACCCCCAAATTTTGAGGGTTGTAAGATCCTCATTGCATTGTTTGGAAAGAAAAGACATAACACTTAGTCAAAATTTTGAAAAGAAGGTTTGAGTAGAAGCTTGTACTAGGGAAGGTAAAGTTGAACTACTGCGAAGAATTGTCTAAGTGTTAGGCAAAACATGTGATATGTAAAGAGATGCATTAAGATGACACATAATACTCATCACAACAACGTAAATAAATAGCGTAAATGAAAAAAAGGAAATACAACATTGAATTGACAAAGGATGAGATAAACAAAGAGGCCAAGCACAAGGGATAAGGAAAGATAGTCATTCATTATTCATAAATTGACTAAGTACAGAAGATTGTAATAGCAGCAAACACAAAAATTTCAAAAGATAAGGAAGAAAATACAAAGGTAGAGAAGGTAATACACCTCCAACTTTAGACTTGAGGTGGGGGCTCATTGTGGAGTGGAGGTTGCGGAGCTCCAGGCGATGCCTCTTGAAAGTAAAGTGGTTGTCGCAGATGGGGAGGTACCATGGGGCCATGTAAATATGCAGTTAAGAAGTTGAATTACTCATGGTTGCGTTCTGCTAAATGCCTTTGATTCAGACGAAGGGTGAAAATGTTGCGTTGTATGTTAATCATCGCCTGGCGCAGCTCTCTGAGGGTTTGGCAGAAGGAGGAGAGTTCTTGGGTTAAGAAGCCCCACATGTCATCAAGGGCAGCAACAATGGATGCGATGGGAGGAGGTGCCATCGATGTCTCGCTTGCATCGGTTTGGGGCTGAGTGGAAAGGCCAACACCTAAACAGTGTGAGTCATCAACATGCGGTGGAGCCCTAGGAGGTTGGTGGGCTGGTGAGGGATGGCTGTTGGATGTTGCTGGTGATGGGGGGTCAGAGTCAGGGGCAAGAAGAAGGTTAGTAAGATGATTGGGAAGAGGGGAAAGGAGATCAATAGTGGGGTTTGGTGGTCGAATGACTAAAGATAAAGACTCTTCCAAGGGTTCATTGGGTGGTTGATGCGATGCACTACCTTGGATAACTTCCTCGCCTTTGTCATTGTGTTGCTGTTGTCTGGGTCTGGGCGGTTGTGGTGCATTAAGATCCATGTGGGATGCTTTGGTGGAGGCTCAGGGAAATGAGGCAAATCCTTGAGAAAAACTCTCAGGATTTTAGTGTTGATGAGGCCATGGACTTCTAACATAGGCTCATCTTCGATGCCAGTGCCTACAGATAGGCAGAGGCTGGAGATAGTCCATGGAAAGAAGTATTGACCCTTGATGCGGCCTACATAGCTTCTAATTTTCCTCGTAATTAATTTGCCCACATCGATTGGGATGCCGCGTGCAATGGAGTATGTGTTCATGACTCGATCCCTTGAAATTTTTTTGTCATGAGTGGTTGGGATGAGCCTCTTTTTCACCAAGTAGACCCATAGACGTGCTTCTAGCAACAGACGGTTAGATGCGAGGGTCTTAGTGCCAGTTAAGGACTGTCCATGTGGTGCCTTGTTGCACTAATATTCCCAATGCGTCCTCCATATGCTCCTCTGCGGGATCGTCAATCAGCTTGTTGTTGGGTGCTTCTAGGGAATCCTTTAACTTATAGAGCTGATTGATGTCCTGGGCGCTAAATGGCACTACCCTCCCGTCGACGATCACTGCATCCTCGGTGTTGTGCAGCCTGCCTTGATAAAAGGCCCGCACTACCTTTGGGATGACTATGGATGGGCATTGATGGAAAGTATCCCATCCAAGCTCAACCATGATGCTGACGATGAAATCTAGTAGTGGGGCCGACATAGGGAAGAAGCCCATCTCCATTAGTAAGTCATCATTTTCTTTTCAGACTTTTGGGCTCCTCTTGGCCGGAGAAGACTCACTGCCTTCCACCTTTTCCTTTCCTTTTTCCTGAGCAGTCGTAAGGCGAGTCCTTTGCATTTGACGCGTGCCCTTTACTTGTCCTGCTCTTTTTTTCCCTTTCCCATTCTTCTCGTTCTTTTCTTTTCAACTCAATACTGCGCTACACTTTGGCTCTTCTGTGCAACTCCTTCTCGGCCTTCTTCTTCCTTTCGACTTCTTCTTCTTCTTGCAATTCTTTTTCAAGCTGCTCAGTGATAACGGACAAAAATTCACATTATTACATTGCTAAGTATTTAAACAATGAGGGTTTGGGTTGATAAAATATGATAGATTGCGTCCAAAAGCATTAAGTTTATAACATTGTTGTCGTATACGTTCATCGCATAGAAACAGTTGATTTTTGTATTTTTATGCAGAATATGCATTGATGCATAGCGAAAAGAGCAATCACAAGAAATCATTGGTCGAGCGCAACATTACCGCAAGGCTTTGCGGTGATTTATGCTCGCAAACATCCGCTCAAGAAGGATTATCGCATAAGAGACGACGCAACTTGGTGGGCGCATCTGGGTGAAAGACATAATTAATCACGATGGGACAGAAAGCTGATGACGGTCGAATCCGAAGTAAGTTGATAGCTGCTAATGATAACAAGTACTTTCAGCTTTTCGGTGACAAATATTCATTGCATCAGTCAGGGAATTAAAGCCATCACATCTGTGCAATCATAAGAGAGAAGCCGCCCTTCACCCCGAAGCTCTATAAATACCAAAGGCATCCTTTAGAAAAGGGGTCCGGTTCAGTTAGCTCAACACGTATTGTCCATAGTTTTTCTTTTTATTTTAAGGCGGAGCAAGAGAAGAGTAGAGACGTCGGAGATCGCTCAGGGCAACTTGAGAGAGAACTTTGAGGCATAGAAGCAGAGAGCGGGCCGACTTTCGCGAGAGTGAGATTATCTTTTGAACATGAGTAGAAAAGACAGTGTAAAAGCGTGGGAAGTAAGAGATTGCTACCAGGCTCTGTATTCTCTTCTTGCATTGTTATTTTTTACTTCATCTTTATATTTATACAATGGAAGTTCTTATTCTACATCTGTTCACTCTCTTAGCACACATGAGTAGCTAAACTTGTCGAATGGGTTGAGAAGAACTAAGCTAACATGACCTAGGATGTTCATTGCTTGCAATTATCTTGTATTATATTGTGCCAAATATCCCTTTAGAGCTACTCAAGAGAGAGTCTAAAGAAAGAACCTAAGACTCGAGAGAGCTAGGTTATAATCTAGACTCGAGAGAGCAAGTTAGAACTGCATAAACAAGAGATAGGGACTTAGAGATAAGCTCTGTTTGCCAACCTACATCGCATGCACCCTAGAGATAGGTATGATATTATGTGGTCGCCTTATTTGTGTGTGTCATTTCATCATCGCATAAATAAGAATAGAGGCTTATGTGTAGGTCCTATATACTTATCGCATATATCGCATGCGTTCTAACATTAGAAGTCGTAGCATCCGCATCGAGAGATGGTTTACTATTGTATGTGTGTTGCATGATCGCATACTATGAACGCATCCTAGGGAGTGTTAGCGAAACCCTTCTCAACCCGTTCACCGCATACTCATCGCATCTTTTGTTTGTCAACTCTTTTCAAACTCTGCCGCATTTGTTTATTTTCATTACCACAACAAACAAACCATCAATTATTTGAGCTACCGGTTACCGCAAAGTTTTCCTAAAAATTACCATCGCATAATTGTTTTCCCAAGTCCCTGAGTTCGACCCTGGACTTACCAGGAAACTCAGTGGGGTTTACATTTAGTTCCACTAAGAAAACTTGAGTGCTCATCGCAATTCCATCACCACATTTCATCTATAATTTCACATCATAAAATATCGCATCACTCGGTTGCAATACAATGCGCTACTTGTCTTCGAGCTTTTTCTTCTCTTTCTTTTCCGCCATTGTGTTGACATGGCGAACCTGTTGGGGTTGATGCCCTAAAGTCTCATATCCTGTAGTTTGTAAATAGTTTGTATGAACACTTGTGTTGTTAATATATGATATTTACTTTACATCTTGTATTTTTGCTCATTTGCTTGTTTTATTTGCTTTACCACAAACCAATAAACATAAAATCCCTGATTATTTGTATGTGACTCAAGCATGTATGTGGTGACATACAAGTGGATCATGTCTTGAGTGATAACTAAAATGGTTTGTAGTATATGGATAAAGGAGGGAAACCTTATCCTGGTAACGCTACGGATGCAACCCGCTTTGTGGAATGGTCACAAGTGTTGTGACTTGTCATAGATGGTCTAATCTTGATCATTCGTGTTGGGGACATGTGAGCGGGGGCATCCTATACAATGAGTTTGTATAAGACCTGACCACGAAGTGTTAACATCTCGTTATATAACACCGTTCATGACAGAGACTTCACTTCACTAGGATGACCATAGGTAACATGACCTCAATCCTGAGTGAGTTGGGAACTCCTGCCATTGAGGGTGGTCCTTTGATTTGTATGGGTGCAAGTGGCTAGTTCACTGATTCAAACCTACCATTTTGGGGATTCTCTAATTTGGGAGCTGGGAACTCAACTACACAAGATGGAATTCACTCTTTTCCCGCGGTAGGGGTAAGTAGATAGATAGCTCCCTTAAGGGCTGATTATGGGGCTTGAACGATGTGGCACCACACACATTCTTTTGGCCTGAGAGGTGTTCACACATAGTTAGACTATGTTGTATTGTTCATTAGAGGAATCAGTGGTGATTAAGAAGTGAGATGTAACTACAGGGGAAAAATGGTAATTTGGCCCAGCTGTACTTACGAGCATCTGTGAAGGGTCATCGTACTCATAATTGGTTATATCCGATGGACACATAAATATATTTGTGGTAAGAAGAGTTCAACTGTTGGTCTTCAGTGGAATGCTGACGGTTAACAGATGGTGGATCTCGTGACTAAAGAGTTTAGTCAGCTATTCACAGACCATTGAAGCTTCGAGCCACAGGTCTATTAGGTCCCTTGGGTAGCTTGGATAAAGTCGAGAACCAATGTTTGGATTAATTTAAAATGTTCAAATTGACAAGAGGAAGTTCGATTATATATGATATAATTGGACTGGTTAATTATATATGATATAATTGGCTAAATGTATGAGATACATTATTTTGGAGGAAATTAGATATAAATATGATTTATATCAAGTAGAGGAGAAAAATACTATAGTAGATATGTGATATCAAACTATAGGTTAAAAATATAATATGATTATATTTATTAATTAATTAGTTGGTTAATTATATGATAATTAATCCAAAAATCACGTTTGGACGTGGGTTAGTGGGAATGAGTCGGTTATTGTAACCGATAAAATAAAAATGAAATCGTTCCATTTTGAATGTTCGTTCAATCGTAGTCCAAAAGGAAAAAGAGAGCGCACGTTGGTAAGATAGTAAACGATCGTTAAAAGAATTGAGATCCTATACGACAGTCGCTCTTTGTCTAGACGATCGTCTGTCTCGTGCCTAAACGATCGCACACTAGTTCCTACACGATCGCATAGCTTCTCTAAACAATTGTATAGTGTGCCGATTTTGCTAAACGATCGTATACCATTTCCTATACAATCGTTCAGTAAAACCTACATGTTCGTGTAGTGTCTCCTAAACGATAAGCATTGTGCTATGCAATAGCACTTTTTCCCTCCCACTTGCTTATCGCCTACACAATTCGTGTTTCCTCCTTCCTTTACCAAATTCACCAAAGACCATGCTTTAGGTTCTCATTTTAAGAATACCCAGGGCTCTTTTCTGATGGTGTCGTCCTCGCGGTGTTCGTGTTCGTGTGGTTGTTTGTGCTGCTGTAGTCGATGCTGCTGCTGGGTGTTGGTAGATCGCGTGGAGAGTTCTGCTACATTGAGTTCCGAATATTGAAGATTTTCTTCAACTCGTATGGCACTCATTCCTTTGTTATTTTCTTGTTCAAAGCATGCCGATAATTAAGATTTGTTTGCATAACTATATGTTTGAATGTATAATGTGTATTTCGGTCACAATGAGATCAGAGAGATCCGAACGTGCTCAAGGAACTCTTCGGTAAGATATCCTTCAATTGGTATCAGAGCCTGGTTCTGATACTCTGATTTCAGGATTTAATGGTTAAATTTGTTGTGGATGTGCGGATTAATGGATGATTTCGGGATGATTAGGCTCAGTTTGATTTAGATTCTTTTACATTTGCGATTGTTTGTAAAAGCCCCTGTGTTTTTGGGCATTAATAATCGTTATTGAGTCTGTATTCAAAGTTTGTTTGTTGTTTTGAGTTGTTCGTCGAAGAAGTTCTGGGCAAGCATTGCGGTTCTTCGAGGAAAGAGGCGATCTAAGATTGATCGCATCATGCAGAAGATATGGTACATGATCATTGTTGATCGCATTGTAAAGTCGATGGAGTACGCGATCGCTGTTGAACGCATCGGTTAAATGATGGGGTATGCGATCAAGAGTTGGTCGCATCGGGTTGTCGATCGAGTACGCGATCGCTGTTGAACGCATTGGTTAAACGATGGGGTATGCGATCAAAAGTTGATTGTATCGTGTTGACGATCGGGTACGTGATCGTTGAGTATCGCGTTGTGTAGACGATGAGATGCTTGTATATTGTTTAACGTGCGCACGCGCTAGACGATCGTTTAGGTCAACAAGCTTCCTTGCTTAGTACCTAACTAAACGATCGCTTAGTAACGCGAGGTAAATCGTTTACCTGTCGTCATGCTAAGCGATCACATAGACGATCATTTAGGTCAGCAAGCTTCATTGCTTAGTAACTGACTAAGCGATTGCTTAGTAACACATAGTAAATCGTTTACTTGTCATCGTGCTACGCGGTCACATAGGCGATCAAGCTTCGCAGCCTCGTCGTCGTCTACGCGATCGTTTAATTATGTTTCTATCGTCTAGTGCGCTTTGAATGATCGTCTACCTGCTGGAGTTTACTACACGATGGAGACCTCCTGGCGGTTCAAGAGACGGTTCGCCTGTGAAACGGTTTGCTCGATGAAAATGTAATAGATAGATTTTTTTCGTTTCGATTTTTTTAAAGGCTCATCCCAGTCCATTAATTCTTTATTTATTACATGCGATGAATATATATTTTTTTAAATGTCATATGGTATGAACATATAGTAAATCCCACCTTAGGTTATGCAATGGTCATGCATCATCTCTTTATCATAATTGTTATAATTTAGAGAAACATGATTTAATTATGTAAGAGCATGCTCATGCATCATATAATATAAGAGTTATATTTATGCATGCATAAAAAGTATTGACATGCATCATCTTTATATTATAATTTTTATAATATAAGGGTGAATGATAGCATGTTTGCTTGGTTGTTATGCGTTATATAAAAATTATATATAGTAATGACTGAAAATTGCATGAAACATGACACATTGGTTACTTTATAAATGTTATAAACACCTTGTTGTGCACAATGGTTTTAGTTGTTTCTTTTTAAAAGTTAAAAGAGAAATTAAAACTAAAAGAAATAAGAAAGACATCCATGCTCACTTAAGTATAATTCATGATTTTAAAGTGTTTAAAACTTGGATCACATAGACCTAAGATCACGGTTCTAATATGATTAGCAACCCTAAGGCTTTAATTTTTTAATCAGTTTAATAGGATTAAATTGGCTAATAAAAGGTTAAAGTGTAGCAAATGTATCTATAAGGGGCCTTTTGTCTAAGGCGGGTTCTATCTAGGCTGGGGTATTTAAGTTGACGGAAACGTAACATCCTTACCTGTGAACTTACTTGGAAAGGTGAATTAGATAGATTTGATGCATGCATGCAAGTTAAGGACAGTCCATTAAAGTTTTTAAATGTGACTACTTGAACTTGTTCATATTTCATAGACAAACATTGTTTATGAGTAGAGTTTAAAAAGAAAACTTAGACTAAAATCAGTAGTCGGATTGTCTAGGTTAATGAATCCCTAGGTAAAACATTCAGTGGGAGGTACTTGGGGCATAAGATGCTTCACTTAAACCTTTCACGTTTCTTGCGGCACCTTTCTGGATGGTGTTTGGGTAGGTCAATATCAAGGTAGATGGAGAGAGTGTTCATAGTAAGTGGGAGCGGGAAGTGCAACAGCATATCCCTCAGTCTCCCTCGTTAGGTTGAATAAAGTTACTGCGCATTGCCTCGAGGCACCTTGAGAGTATCCCTCTAAAGGATGGCAGTTTTGCGCATTTCTTTATTTGATCTCCTATAAGAGGATAAGGTAATTAGTCTCTTGTCCTAATCTGCTTCTTCCCTATGGTGGGCTCATTAGGGCGGGACTCTGGCACCGAAAGCGAAGGGTTACACTTCGCGGAATAGTTAAAGGTTAATGATTCTGGACCGAGAAATGGTGGCTGTTAGGTTCAGTTCCAAGAGTTAGTTCTACTTAATGGTTGAGAATGTCTCATCCCAGTGAAGGGACAGCTGATCACCCCACCAGTGGCATTTGTCATGCCTCACTAGGGCATCATTGCAAAATAGAAGTCTATAACTTAGGGTACTTGAAATCATTTTGCAAAATTGATTGGTTTCAAAGTGGTTTAGAAAAATCTAATAAATTTTTGTTTGTATTTTCAGTAACATTTTAAAAAATGGCAACAACCACGTTAGCATTGCTAAGCACCGAAAAACTTACTGGCGATAATTTCGCAACATGGAAACACATTATCACGACAATCTTGATCATCGAGGATCTCATGTTCACTCTCATAAAGGCTTGTCCTTCTATTCCAGCTCCGTATGCCGCTCGAAATGTTTGGGAGGCATACGAGAGATGGATAAGGGAGAATGAGAAGGCCCGATCCTACATCTTGGCAAGTCTTTCTGAAGTCTTGGCCAAGAAACATGAACCTATGGTCTTAGCGCGTGAGATCATGAATTCCCTGCGTAGGATGTTTGGACAACCGTCTGAACAGCTTATGCATGAGGCTCTTAAATATATATTCAACTGCAAAATGGAAGAAGGCACCTCTGTTCATGAACATGTGCTAAACATGATGGTCCACTTTAATGTGGCAGAGTTGAATGGGTCTACCATTGATGAAGGCAGCCAGGTTAGCATAATCCTGCATTCTTTTGTCGGAGAGCTTCCTGCACTTTGTTAGCAATGTGATTCTTAACAAAGTGAAATATAACCTTACAACTCTCCACAACGAGTTGCAGACATACCAATCTTTACTGAAAAGTAAGGAGAGTTAAAAGGGTGAGGCAAATGTTGCTACATCCTCCAGGACGTTCCATAGAGGTTCGACCTCAGGAACAAAGTCTGTACCTTTTACTTCTAACTCTTCAAAGGGTAAGAAGAAGAAGGGTGGTAAGGGAAAAGGGAAGGCACCTGCTAACCCACCGCCTAGTTCCCCAAGGAGACATCTGCAGGTTGTTAAGGGAAAATGTTTCCACTGCAACCAAGATGGACATTGGAAGAGGAACTGTCCTCGGTATCTGAAAGAGAAGAAAGCAGCCAAGGCTAATGCCAAGGCTGATAAAGGTAAATGTGGTTTACTTATTCTTGAAACTTGTTTAGTGGAGAATGATGATTCTGCCTGGATATTTGATTCGGGCGCCACTAACCATGTTTGTTCTTCTTTTCAGGGGATTAGATCTTGGCGACAGCTGGAGGTTGGTGAGATGACGATGCGAGTAGGCACCGGACACGTCGTCTCAGCTGTGCTAGTAGGGGGACTCCAGTTAGCTTTACAGAATAGGTTTCTTGTTTTACATGATGTATATATTGTTCCCGAACTAAAGAGGAACCTTATTTCTGTAAAGTGTTTATTGCAATGTAAATATACTATCTCGTTTAATGGATAAAGCGTTTATTCATAAAGATGGTGTTTTTATTTGCACAGCAAATCTGGAATCGAATTTATATGTGCTAAGGCCATTAGCCATTAATTACCTCCATAATACTGAATTGTTCAGAACGGCGGTAACTCATTCAAAACATCAACGAATTTCTCCAAAGGAAAATGCCCAACTTTGGCATCTTCGTTTAGGGCACATCAATCTCAATAGGATTGAGAGATTGGTAAAGAATGGACTTCTAAGTGAGTTAGAAGAAAATTCTTTACCAGTGTGCGAATCTTGCCTTGAGGGTAAGATGACTAAACGACCTTTTACTGGAAAAGGTTATAGAGCCAAGGAGCCTCTTGAGTTAATAGATTCTGACCTTTGTGGTCCTATGAATGTACGAGCCCGAGGTGGCTATGAGTATTTTATCAGTTTCACTGATGATTACTCAAGGTACGGGTATGTTTATCTTATGCAACGAAAGTCTGAATCCTTTGAAAAGTTCAAAGAGTTCAAGGCTGAAGTTGAAAACGCATTGGATAGACGGATTAAAACACTTCGATCGGATCGAGGTGAAAAGTTTTTGGACTCGGTATTCCAGAACTATTGATAGAACATGGAATCGTTTCCCAACTCTCAGCGTCGGGTACACCTTAGCAGAATGGTGTAGCGGAAAGAAGAAATAGGACCTTGTTAGACATGGTTCGCTCAATGATGAGTTATGATTCCTTATTGAACTCGTTTTGGGGTTTCGCAGTGGAGACTGCGGTATATATACTCAACTATGTTCCCTCCAAGAGTGTTGCAAGAACACCTCTGGAGTTATGGAACAGGCATAAAGCTGCTTCCGCATTTGGGGTTGACCTGCATATGTGCTTGAGGCTAATCCCAAGAAGTTGGAACCATAGTCAAGGTTATGCCTCTTTGTAGGCTGCCCCAAAGGTACACGAGTGGGTTATTTTTATGATCTGATGAAAAATAGGGTGTTTGTTTCAATAAACGCTACTTTCCTGAAGGAGGATCATATAAAGGAGCACAGTCCACGAAGCAAAGTTGTGTTGCGTGAGCTTTCCAATGAAACTACTGAAACTTCAACAAGAGTTGTTGAAGAGCCTTCTACATCAACAAGAGTATTGATGGGAGTTCATCTAGTAGGTCAGTTCCACCTCAAGAGTTGAAGGAACCTCGACGTAGTGGAAGGGTTGCGACCCCACCCGTTCGCTATCTTGGTTTCATGGAAATCCTTGCTATGGTAGCAGATGGTGACATTGAGGATCCGTTGCCTTATAAGAAGGCAATGGAGGATGTTGACCGGGATGAATGGGTCAAGACCATGGATCTCGAGATGGAGTCGATGTACTTCAACTCAGTACGGGATCTAGTAGATCAGCCTGATGGGGTAAGACTTATAGGTTGTAAATGGATCTACAAGCATAAACAGGGTGCTGATGGGAAGGTACAGACCTTCAAGGCTTGAATTGTGACAAAGGGTTATACCCAGGTAGAGGGAGTCGACTATAAGGAGACTTTCTCGCCTGTTACCATGTTAAAATCGATTCATATCCTCTTGTCCATTGCAGCTTATTATAATTATGAGATCTGGCAAATGGACGTCAAGACGACCTTTCTCAATGGCAATCTTGAGGGGACCATTTATATGGTGCAACCCAAGGGATTCATAGCCCATGGTCAAGAGCAAAAAGTTTGCAAACTGAATCGGTCCATTTATGAACTGAAACAAGCTTCTCGATCTTGGAACATACGGTTTGATACTGTGATCAAGTCGTATGGCTTTGACCAAAATGTTGATAAACCTTATGTTTACAAGAAAATCATCAATGCTTCAGTATCTTCTTAGTGTTATACGTAGATGATATCCTACTCATTGGGAATGATGTAGGTCTACTGACTGCAGTTAAGAACTGGCTAGCGACCCAATTCTAAATGAAAGATTTGGGAGAAACTCAGTTTGTTCTAGGTATACAGATCTTTCGGGATCGTAAGAACAAAGTGCTAGCACTGTCTCAGGCATTGTACATTGACAAGATGTTGCTCAAGTACTTGATGCAGGACTCTAGAAGGGGCCTACTGCCGTTCAGGCATGGAGTCACTTTGTCTAAGGACATGTGTCCTAAGATGCCTCAAGAGGTTGAGGAGATGAGACGGATCAATCTAACCCAGTTAAAAATGACAGGGACACATGTCCTTGGGACCATTTGATCAGTTTAACCGAGTTAAAATTTGTAATGTCTAAGGACCGTTCACAAGATTTACCAGTTAAAAACAAGTAGCAACTTTTCCCACTAGATGAGCTGAGCAAACGATCCCAGGGACAAGTTAGCCTAGCTACCTTTATCTACTCTCTTCTCGACAAGATATTGAGGGCAGTGTCTCCTCCAGTGCCCTTCATTGTTGCAATGGAAACATTTCCCTTTGCAATGCTATCCTTGCCTTTCAAACCAGTAGGCTTCTTCTTCCATTTTCCCTTTGCCTTTCTTCACAAGAATATTCTTACTCTTTGAAGAGGAAGCATCTTTAGGCTTGAAGGACATTCCTCTCTTCTTAGTAAAAGTAACATTTCCTTCTGACACCCGACCCTTTGTTCTCAACATTGTCTGGTAAGCCTGTAGCTCATTTAGTAGAGTAGTCAAATTTTATTCCTTAATGCATTCAAAATTTGAAGAAAACTTTTCATAAGAGATTCTAGAATAAAACCAACTTGACTTCTCTCATCCATCATAGCACCGTTCACTTCAGCCACATTAAAGTGGACCATTGATGCTTATTTTTATGAAGTGGATTATGAGATGATATCCGTTGATGAAATTGCATTGTGCACTCAAGTTTCCCCGGTGGAATCCAAGTGTAAATTCCACTGAGTTTCCTGGTAAGTCCAGGGTCGAACTCAGGGACTTATGAAAATAGGTTGCATTGGTAAGCCTCCTCTCTTGCGTCTGCCTTAAAATAAAAGAAAATCTAAGAACAAGACGTGCAAACTGAACGTATGAACTTCGAACTAATGAATGGTGAACCCCTTTTCTGAAGGATGCCTCTGGTATTTATAGAACATCCAAGGTGAATGGCGGCTTTTCTCTCATGATTGTACAGATGGGACGACTTTAATTCCTGATTGATTCGCCGAATATTTGTCACCGAAAAGCTGAATGTTCTTGTGATCGTTATCAGCTGTCAACTTAATTCGGATTCGATTGTCATCAGCTTTCTGTCCCATTGCGATTAATTAGCCTTTCACCCAGATGCGCCCACCATGTTGTGCTGACGGAGTTGCAACAATCCTTTTCGGGCGAATATTTGTGAGCATAATCATCACAAAGCCTTGCGGTGAAGCTGAGCTCGGCCAATGATTTCTTATGATCGCAATTCTTGCCTTGCGTTAATGCATATTCTACATAAAAATTCTAAAATCAACTGTTTCTATGCGAAGAATGCATGCGACCACAATATTATGAAATTGATGCTTAATGGATGCAATTTAACATATTTCATCAACGCAAGTCAACATTGTTTAAGAACTTAGCACTATGATAACATGCATTTCTACCCGTTATCACACCCGCAAACTTAAATAATGCTTGTCCTCGAGCATAAGCTAAAGATTTCCTTTAGCAAGTCAACCACAATGTTCTTTCCCTAGATTTCTCAAGGATACTTCGTTCAAATCCTATATACCAAAGTTTCCAAAATATTTCTAAGACCTAAGAACCGTAAGCTTATCCTTCAAAAAGACTTTACTAACTTCCGGAACATCGCATAATTTATTTCAAAAAGAAAAGTTTCCACCAGGGAGTCAAATGATTTATCCTTGCATATTTCTTGACATTATTATTTTTTTCTAGCCTTGCACTGATCCAAGTGCCTTGCCTTCATTTTGGCTTGCCCCCCACATGTGTCATGCGAACATCCAACCACGAGCGCGCTCTTTCTCAGACTAAACTCATGCCTTCTTGGCAGTGGAGTTGCGGTCATTTATTTATGCGTTGATTTTGATGATTTACTTTCGTTTTAGCTTACCCCCACGTGTGTCATGCGGACATCCAACTATGGGTAAGTGCCTTTCACAACTTAACTCTTATCAACATGGGTTTCCCATTGCATTGACAGTGGAGTTGTTATTCTCAAAATTTTTGTCTCTCTCTTTTTTTTTTTGAAATAGAAAGGTCGAAAATAGCAAGGTCGCTAGCAAGGTTGCAAATAAATACCTCACCCCCAAATTTAAAATGCGGCAATTTCCTCATTGCCAAAAGATTGAAATGAGTCATGCGATGTTCGTAAAAAGCTTCGTAGAGAGAGTTTGAAAGAAGGCTAGCAAACCCCTAACTTCTAGAAATATTTCATGAGGTGACTATCTTAAAGTTAAGTTGACTTTAGTATATATGAAAGAAATAGAAGCATATTTTTCATCATTGAAATCATACTTGGCAAAGAAATAACATGCGGTAACCTACTAAAGTTATCCATGTCAAATGATTGCAGTAATCAAAGAGGATGCGATGATAAGACTTTTAAAACTAACATGTGATGTGGTAGCGAAAAATTTGAAATAGAGATAAGGAAGAATACACCCCCAAATTTGCGGTTGCCCGCATTGTGAATTGACGCATCCATCTTTGCAGCGATCTGTCTTCTTTGGGTTGCGGTGATCGAGTGATATAATTTGCTACTTCATGTAACAACTCCGCAATCTAGTGCCTCAATCGTTGCAAAAAAACAGAGAAAGGGTCAAATTATTTTAAACAAAACAAAATTTGTTATCGCAATTAATTTTTTTTTTGAATAGGAATAGTGCAGATAGCACAAAGTAATTGCGATAGTAGATAATAACGAGTATGATGAAAGTTCAAGAAGGATTAATGCAAGAAACAGGATATTCAAAAGAGTTGCGTCCTTAATGAGGTTGAATCAAATAATAACTTAGGGACCACTTATTCCAGGCTGGTTTGTTCACGTCCATGGTGGCTTTTCTCTCTTTTCTTTATCATCTGAGATCTTTACTACCTTAATTTGGAGCTTTTCTCCATGAATGTTCATTATAATTTCCCCCTTGCACACATCAATTTGAGCGTAATCGGTCGAAAGGAATGGTTGTCCCAATATGATGGGTGCATCCTCGTCTGCTTTATAGTCCAAAATGAGGAAGTTTGCCGGCAGGATGAATTTATCAATTGAAATTGTGATATTTTTCAACTCTCCTTCAGGGTGTATTCGAGATCTGTTCACGAGTAGGAGAGTTTCCTTTGTGGGCGTATGTGTGCCGGCATTCAATTGCTTGAAGATTGATAGTGGCATTATGTTTATACTTGCCCCAAGATCGCATAGTATTTGGCCACTGTAGGTCCCTCCGATAGAGCATGGTATCGTGAAGATTCCTAGGTCGCCCATTTTAGGTGGGATCATAGCATTTTGCACTGCAGCCACTATTGCGATCTTACTTCCTCATTTTGTTCCTTTTTCAATCTTTGCGGAGTTGTTGGTGGTTGAACTTCTTCTGTCTGAAGATCTAGAGGCTTAAAGGTGGACGCAACTTCAGGGTCTATTTTCTTGGGCTTCTCCAAACTATAGGTCAACGGATCTTCGGTTGTCACTGCATTCAAGTTGGTCGCAATGGGCTTCTCCCCTACTTCCGCAGTCATGTTGTCGCTTAGCAAGGAGACTGCTAAGCATTGTTCCTTCCAGATACCCCCAGCATTGTGAGGAGGCTCAGTTGAGTTCGGCAACATTCCTTGTGGTCTATTTTTCAGCTCACCTGCAATTTGTCCCATTTGAATTTTGAGATTTCTAGTGGATGTAGCTTGGTTTTGAAGCACTGATTCGTTTTTCTCAATGTATTGCTTCAACAAGCTCTCTAAGGACGAAGATTATAGTGTTTGTGAGCTGCTAGCTTGGCTATGCACTGGACCGTTTGTTTGCGGAAAAATCTGGGTGGCCCTCCTTTTTGTGCCACAGGTTGAAAGCTTTGTTGTTGATTTTTCCACGTAAAATTTGGGTGTTTTCACCACCCGAGGTTATATGTATCGGAATAGGGATTATTTCTCATGAAGCATACCGACTGCGGGTTTGTTTGGCATTCTTCCATCGGGTGAACATGTCCACAAATAACACAACTTGCGATGGTTTGAGTAATTGTGCTGATCTACCCTTTCTTCGCTCCCGTGTTATTAATTGCGATGCCTTGTATCAAATTCATCATCACAAACATTTGATTCTGTAGGGATGCGATAGCCCTGTTGCTTGCGTCATTATCTTTAATTCTTAATCTTTGATTGCTTTCCCACCAATCCTCGTGATTCTTGTAAATGCAATTAAGTATACTCTTTGCCTCCTCATATGTTTTGTCGAGCAGACCACCAGCGCCTACCGCATTGGCAGTGGTCTGCGAAGAGGGATTCAGTCCTTGGTAAAAGATCTCCATCTGTAGGCAGTCTGGTAAGCCATTATGTGGACAGTCTCTCACCAGCCGCTTGAACCTTGTCCAGGCATCGCTGAGCGATTCGTCACCTTCTTGTTCAAAATTTGTTATTAATTTCCTTCTCCTAGCATTCTCGGTTGGTGGGAAATACTTCTTCATAAACTTTTCCACCACCTGTTCCCACGAAGTTATCTCTCCCGGTTCGAGAGAATATGCCCATTTCCTCGTCTGATCACACAAAGAAAATGGAAACAGAGTTAGTCGAACTTCCTCGGTAGAGATATTCGGGAACACAAAAGTGTTGCAGATTTCTATGAAGCTCCGGAGGTGGGCGTGCAGATCTTGGCCACGCCTTCCTCTAAACTGTCCAGCAGCCTGGATCATCTGCAACATTATCGGCTTCATTTTAAACCTCGATCCATCTAACGCTGGCCTCATGATTTTTATCGAGAAATCATAGAGTTGGCGACGCATAGTCTCGAATGGGTCTATTGCGATTATTCGCCAGAAGGATGGGGTTGGCCATAATATTGTTCGCATTAGCGACCCTTGCTTCCGGTTGCTCTGCCATTCCTGGTGTTCTCTCTTGTAATTGGTGGATGTCTCTTAGTCTTCGTTTGAATGTCCTCTCAATCTATGGGTCGTAATTCGCCAGAGATTGAGATTCTGCAAAGAAATCAGAAAAATTACTGTTAGCACACTATTTTGTCGAAGTCCCAGCAACGGTGCCAAAAACTTGATGCTTATTTTTATGAAGTGGATTATGGGACGATATGTGTTGATGAAATTGCATTGTGTACTCAAGTTTCCTCAGCGGAATCCAAGTGTAAATTCCATTGAGTTTCCTGGTAAGTCTAGGGTCGAACTTAGGGACTTGTGAAAATAGGTTGCGTTGGTAATTTTTATGAAAACTTTGCGGTAACCGGTAACTCAATTAATTGTTGGTTTGTTTTTGATTGCGTTGATGAAAAATAACAAATGCGGCGAATTTGAGAAAAGTTAGTTGTGTGATATATGCAATGAGTATGCGATGAATGGGTTGAGAAGATCTTTAGCGAGCGTTACTTGGGAATGCGTCAGACTATGCAATCATGTTACAACCATACACAACATGTCATTTTCCAACGAAAATTCGATGCTCCTAAGTCTAGGACGCATGTGTTGAATGCAAAAGTGTCCATAGAGCTTATCCCTAAGTCTCTACTCTTGTCCTATATGATGCTGCAAAATGCATAAAAGCAAGGTGGTCGCATACAATCATATCCTATCTCTAGGATGCATGCGATGCGTTGATAACAAATAGTGCTTATTCCTAAGCTCCTATCTCTTGATTATGCATTCTAATCTGACTCTCCCGAGCCTAGATTCTAACCTGACCTTCCCAAGCCTAGATCCTGTCCTTAGACTACCCTCTCGAGTATCTCTAATGGACAAATGAAGCATACATAATACAAGATAATCGCATAGAATGAAGATTCCCTAGTTGTGTTATCTAAATGCTTCTCGACCCATTCAACAGATTTAGCTACTCATGCGTAAATAACAGAAAGTGAACGGATATAGAGAAGTGAATTCCATTTCGATAAATGAGTGGAGTACAAAATAACAATGGAAGTTAGAGGTAGAGAGCCTAGTAGCAATTCCTTGCTGACCGAGGCTTTTACACTGTAATCTCTATTCGGTTCTAAAGATGTTCTTGCTTCTGCAGGCGTCAACCCATTCTCTATCCTTGAAGCTTCTGGTGCTCTCCCAAGCTTACTGGAATGATCTGCCGGCACAACCTCCTCTCTTGCGTCTGCCTTAAAATAAAAGAAAATCTAAGAACAAGACATGCGAACTGAACGTATGAACTTTAAACTAATGAATGGTGAACCTATTTTCTGAAGGATGCCTCTGGTATTTATAGAACATCCAAGGTGAATGGTGGCTTCTCTCTCATGATTGTACAGATGGGACGACTTTAATTTTTGGTTGATGCGTCGAATATTTGTCACCGAAAAGCTGAAGGTACTTGTGATTGTTATTGGCTGTCAACTTAATTCAGATTTGAATGTCATCAATTTTTTGTCCCATCGCGATTAATTAGCCTTTCACCCAAATGTGCCCACCATGTTGCGCTGACCAAGTTACGACAATCCTTCTTGGGCGAATCTTTACGAGCACAATCAACTCAAAGCCTTGCAGTGAAGCTGCGCTTGGCCAATGATTTCTTATGATCGCAATTCTTGCCTTGTATTAATGCATATTCTGCATAATAACACAAAAATCAACTGTTCCTATGCGATGAATGCATGCGACCGCAATATTATGAAATTGATGCTTAATGGACGCAATTTAACATATTTCATCAACACAAGCCAACATTGTTTAAGAACTTAGCAATATGATAACGTGAATTTCTGCCGTTATCAACCCACATGTCCAGGACGTGTTCACGAACATTGGTCCCCTCTTTCATGTGACTATTGTAAACGTATTTTAGCTAGGAATGGGAGGACATTCCTCTGTTAAGACAAATCTTAAATCGTCTATCGTGAGTATTGTATTCAAATTCGATTTCCAGTTTACATAATTGTCCCTAGTTAGATTTTCTGAAGCCAACAATTGTATAATAAAACTCGTCATTCTAAAATTATAAACAAATTTTATAATTGAATTGCTTTTAAATCCAATCAAGTCTTTAGCAAAGTGATAATGTACCCATAATCATTATTTTTGCAACGATACTTAAGTGATTTAGAACAAATGCTACCGTGGGGCAGTCAAGAATTCCTTCACAAAAGCAAGACAATTCTTGACCAAATACTATCTCCAGAATAACTCATATTTCGATAGTCATTTAGTTATCATTTTCGGTCAAGATCATTACTAACACATAGTAAGTCTTGTAAGTGCAGACCCGCCATTTTCAGATCTTACAGAATGGTATGAGTATGCCTCTAAAATAGAAGACAATACCCAAGATGGAACTATAAGACCCTATTCATTTTACTGAAGTTTGGGTTGTTCCGAATTCTATGTTACAACCTTTCGTAGGGATCCCCGCAATTAACGACTAGCTAGTGCCGCATGAAAAATGACAGCAGGCGCAACATAAGAATCTCACGATTCAAACTAATGGAGAAGACCGTAGAAAAATGTTGACACATTTCCTGCACCCACTTACTATGAACGACTTCCCCCATTCACCTTGTTATTGACCCATGCAAAACTTTCCATATGGAGCAGTCGAGGTAAAATCGACAAGAAGCCGAGCATGGATCTCACGGTGTAAACTCTTGAGGACGTGAGAGCTAATAACTTTTATTCTCCCACTGAAGTGTTCTAAACGTTTGGGTATATTTATACTTAGGTTCTTTTCGGCTAATAAAAATAACCATAAGTCTAGGTGGTTTATCCAAGTATAACACTTATAAATGGATTTCAAAACCTACGATGTCTAGGTGATGACCCATTTTTATTACCTCACGCCGCTTACAAATGCTCATAAAACTAGTTACCAACGCTCAATTATTCGGCTATAATCCCAGGTAGGAGGTGTTCCATAGACCGCAACTTAAACACCTCTAGCCTTCGAAAGGATTATATACCGGTTGAGTTTGTAATCCTAGTTTTACAATTTTAACGACATATTTTAACTATTAAAACAAGTGGTTAACCTAAGTGAGCATGCAACTATTCTTTGTTATGGATTTTAAACATCTAACCTAATTTTAGAACAACTTACAAAATTTAGAGATGCTAAACATCCACGACAAACAACAAAGGCATTCAATATCAAATATAACTATTATATTAAACAAAAGAAACCCTAACATGCATATTATATATTAAAACATTTTATAACATACTTTTAATGCATGTAGCATGCTTCCTATTGTGGGATTTTAAATCTACATGGCATGCTGTATGCACATACAAGATTTATTTGATTATAACATACATCACATGCATAAATAATTAAACACTAACTGATATGGCTTTAGTTTTGACAAAAACAAGCAAACAAAACCTAATTATTACAAATCAACTTCTGAACCGCTCCAAAACGAACTCAAGTAGCTTTAATCGGACCTGAATCGTCTGAATCGGACCAGCCAAGAACCATTCGAAGCTGAACCGAACCAGACCACAAGAGAACCAGTCAAACCGGCAACCCTCGCTCATGTTCAACATCTCGCTAAGTCTCATTGTTTAGCACTGACGGCCATTGTCTTGCACTTTGCCTGATCGTTTAGTAAATGCATGATCGTTTAGCAAAGCTATACGATCGTGTAGTATTTTCCTCCTATCACATAGTTTCATCGTCTAGTGTCAAAGGAAGCTACAGATTTCTTAGTGTCTCACACTATCGCACAACTCCATCGTTTAGTATGGACAATGTACTACACGATCGTTTAGCTCCATCGTCTAACACATGAAGTCGATCGTTTAGTGCGCGCAAAAGGTAAACGAACGTTTAATGCCATTGCATAGTATTCAACGCATCGCCCAATTGCCGCACATAGTTAAGCGATCGCGTAGTGCTATCGCTTAGCATCTCAACGCATCGCTTAGCTGCCACATAGAGGTAGATGATTGCGGAGTGCTATCGCTTAGCAACTCAATGCATCATTTAGCTCCCGATCAAAAGTAAATGATCGTGGTAAGCGATCGCTCAGGGCTATTGTATAGCTCTTCATCGCATCGCTTAGCTCCCACCCGAAGCTACACGATCGTGTAGTACCATCGTATAGCAATACAACCCATCGCTTAGCTCCAGTAGGTACATGATCATTTAGCATACAATACCTCAACGATCAATGCCCAAAGCTACACGATCGCTCAACTTTTCTTCACAACGCATGAAGCTAAACGATCGTTTAGCTACTGAAGCTCAACGACGATAAGAACAGAGGCTGATTTTTTAGAATTGCAACTCTTGTCCTCTTCGCTTGTTTCTTCAATTTACAGCTTAATTCCAACTCTAATGACTCCAAATAAATTACAGACTCTTAGGGACTCATTAAAGCTCATCAAGCAAGAGCCAATTATAAATTTAAATGGAAAATCAAAGCGAAATTAAAAGCCAAAATTGAAAGAACCATATCAGTACAGCAGTTTCATAATTCTCATATAAAACACCCACCAAACCAAAATTAAACCGAATTGAATGCTTATTGATGCTCTCATACCAGTTGTTGGAAGGTACCAATGTGCAGCGAAAAAAACCAGGATCCATAGGCACTTTAATTCATTAATTTTGATAGAAAAGAAAACATGCTTCAACAAAAAAAAAAAAAAAAATGGGTTTCATGACATACCTTTGAAGAACATCCTCTAAGTTTTGATTCAGCTGCAAATCTCCATAGGATCTTGTTGTAGACCACCCCAAGATCTTTTCTACTATCCTCTTGAAGCTCAAGATTGAGTAATGGGACTCAAAATAAGCTGGAATTAAGGAAATTTGGAGAAGCTCACAGTAGCAACCATGTAGAAGAACGCGCTTCTTCTCTAAACTTTTTCTCAGAATTTTGTTCGGTTGCACTCATCCAAAACACTCCAAAAACTTCTATATATTGCAGACATGCAAAGAAGCTTGCTGCATGAGATGCACCTCATGCTTGGAGTTAATGAAGAGTTAAAATGGGTTGTTGGTGAGCTAGTTCATGGAGTAAATAGAAAATCAATTTTTCCATCTTTGTGTTTTTCTTTTCTTTTTCTATTTTATCAAAATTGATTTCAAAAATCAATTTTATATAATAAAACTGAAAAATATTATTAATTTTACAAAATTAGTTTCATAAATTAATTTTCTTTAATAAAACTAATAAATAATTATTTAAACAATTTAAAGAATTCTAATTAATTTAATATCAAATATTAAATTAATTTTTAACAAAATTCCATCTTCAAATATTTTAATCATATTTAAATATTATTTCTTCAAATTTATTTAATTCTAATTTGAACACTTCAAATTAACTTATCATGCTATTCTAGAGCTTATCCATTTACGAGCTAGTAGGGGGACCTCGCGGACCTACAGATCATGGGCTCCAACGATCCGAGATTAATCGGCTAAACTCATTAGACCGATCTAACTCCCATTCATTAACTAATGGGTGATTCCACTAAAGCCCATAGTTGAACTCCCCTCACTGTAGATATATTATGTCCACTTGATATAACCATGATTAGTAAGTTAACCCTTCACAGGTTGCTCGTAATAAGGGCTAGGTCGAATCTCTGTTTTACCCACAAAATTACCTCTTGTTCTTTAAGTTCCACTGATCCCCTAATGAACAATTGATTTGTGATCCAATCAATAAATCGAATCCCTCTCAGGCCAATGAGAGGGTGAGGCCTCTTGTTCAAGACCCAGAATCAGCATTTGAAGGGAACAACCTCTCTACTAACCCTAATCGGGTAGGAGTGAATTCCCTCTTGCACCCTATGTTCCCAGCTATTCATCCGATCTTATCTCAAAAATGGTAAGCTTATTGAGCTGAGGCAATTGGTCTACTTTCACCATTTGCAGATCAAAGGATAATCCCAAACAAATAGGAGTTCATAGTTAGCTCAGGCTTAAGGTTAAATTACCTAGGTCATCGCTTTGAAATAGTCAATCTTAAATAGTAAACAACGTTATAAAGTAAGAGTGACAGGTTTCATGGTCCGATCTTGCACAAAACTTATTTGCACAGGACACCCTTACTCCTCATGTCTCAACATCCACGAATTAGGATCACTTCGTATGTAGCACTTTATAACTCTTTGTAACAACTACAGAGTAGGCCGCATCCAATAGTGTTACCAGAATAAGGTACCCAACCTTATTCATTTACTATAGATCATTTTGACTATTTACTCGAACCTAATCCACTTGTATGTCTCCACATAAAGTTCAAGTATTCATATAATAGTCAAGGGACTTAGGTTTATTAGATTTCTAAAAAACAATATATTTAACAACAACTTTATCGAATTCTCAGAATAAGTTCTAATGTTTACAAAACCACGAGTTTTAGGACAGAAAACCCAACACATTCTCCTTAGGATCCAAGATCGCAAGGGTCATACCTTTAGACGCTGCGACCAACTTCTCCTTCAATGGTAGGGGCTGGTTCACTACTCCAGCTTCAGGTAACCCCCCATCCTTCTCCAAGTTGCCCATAATGCTCCCAAAGGTGTCCCTGTCATCTTTCCTTTGCTGTTCACTCTCAGTTGGAGGCAATGGGAGTGCCACTTTAGGACTAGTGGCAGGGGCGCTCTCCATGCTTTGCCCCTCTCGGTGAATGGATGGTGATGCAGATATCAACGACTTACGCTTGGGCTTTTCTACGACTTTGGGAACTGATTTTGGCTGAGTTGCGAAGTGATGACTGGCAACTAGGATGGTTGTTTCTTGGGCTGAGACTGGGGTTTTGGAGGGGGATGAAGGTTAGGAAGAAGAATGAGATGATTGTCCGGCCATTGACTCCGGTGAAGGGAAAGAACAGAGGAGCTTTTGAGTAGGGGAGGAATGGAGTAGGGTTTTGAGTATGCAAGGCTGTGAGAGCTGGGTGGATTCGAGTGAAAATGCAGAAGGATGTGATTCAGTGAGGCTGAGGGCTTATATAGGTTGGGCCTTGGGAGGCCCAACGAATGCAGAAAATGCGCTCGATAGGCTTTAGGAATCCCAAAAGACTGCCACACCCCTTACCATTAAGACCTAGAAGACAAAAAAGATGTCCTTTCATCTTCTGCGCATTAATGACCCTTGGGAGCTTAAACGCACATACGTTTAACATTCTTCATAATTTTAAATTTCTTTTTAAATAAAACAGAACATGGGCGCAATGTATACCTAACATCACAATGTATACCCAACATCGCAACGCTTATCTCAAAACCAAAATGATAAGTCATCGCGATGCTCATGCCAATCATTCATTCAATCAATATATTTAACGCAAATATAAACTGAAATGAAAACTGGTCTATCAAAGCAGTAAAGATAATTTGATGGATGCATATTGGAAAAGATTTTCAATGTTACCGGAAAGCACATCCTTGCAGGCGATCAGGCTAGCCTACCTAAGTCAATGGTCTCTCTGCTTCATTCCATAAAACCTGCATAGTAGGGTTTAATTTTTGACCATTGACTTTAAATATGTTGCTTCCATCCTCATTTGTCAACTCCATTGTACCATGAGGAAAGATAGTCTTGATTCGGAATGGACCAGACCAGCGAGACTTCAGCTTACTTGGAAACAATCACAAACATGCGTTAAATAAAAGTACCTGTTATTCCACGAAGAATGTCTTCTTGCTTATGCACTCATCATGCAATTTATTTGTTTGTTCCTTTTAGATTTTGGCATTTTCATAGGCGTTCATGTGCCATTCGACCAGCTCATTCAACTGAAGCTTTTGGACTTCTCCCACGTTAGTCAAAGAAAAATTTAGCTTTTTTATTGCCACATTGCCTTGTGTTACAACTCGAGAGGTAGATGGCAAGCTTTTTCGAATACCAGGGCATATAGGGACATGCCGATTGGAGTCTTAAAGGAAGTTTGGCGACCAATCCTTCCTGAAGGTACTGACTACCTTTTCTAAGATGGTCTTGATTTCTCCGTTGGAGATTTCTACTTGCCCATTGGTTTGTGGGTGATAAGCAGTTGCGACTCTGTGGCTGACATTGATTTTAATTAACAGGTTGGTGATGATGCGGTTGATGAAATGTGTGCCTTCATTACTGATTATTGCACGGGGAATTCCATATCTTGTGAAGATATTTTTCTTGAGAAATTTTGCCACCATGGCCACATCGTTTCCAGTGCATGTGATGGCCTCAACCCACTTTGAAACGTAATCAACTGCAACCAGAATATTATGATGGCCCTCTGAAGGCGGGAATGGGCCCATGAAGTCGATTCCCCATATGTTAAAAAGCTCAATCTTTAAGATGGAAGTTAAAGGCATTTCGTTTCGCCTGGACATGTTCCCGGTACGCTGACACTTGTTGCATTGCACAACATGAGCATAGGCATCTTTAAACAGTGTTGGCCAAAAGTAGCCACTCTAGAGAACTTTTGCGGCAGTTCGCTGCCCCCCAAAATGTCCTCCATAAGGGGACTCATGACAAAGCTCTAAGATGTTCTCGGTCTTATGCGTAGGAACACATCGACGCAGAATGTGGTCAGGTCCAAGTCAATATAGGAATGGGTCATCCTAGAAATAAAATTTAACATCGTGCCTTAACTTCTTCTTCTGCTGATATGAGTAGTCTTCAGGTACTTGGCCGCAAACTATGAAGTTTACGATATCCGCATACTATGGAGCGTTATCGCATATCGTCATCAACTGTTCATCAGGGAATCTTTCTTCAATCTCCTTTTCTTTCTTCTAAACCTTGCAATTTCTAGACATGATAGATGGTCTGCGATTTGGTTCTCTGTGCCCTCCCGATCCTTTGTCTCGAGGTCAAATTGCTGTAGGAATAGTACCCACCTAATCAGTCTTGGCTTTGCATCCCTCTTTACCATGAGGTACTTGATCGTAGAGTGATCTATATACACTACCACATTCGACCTGATTAGGTGCTGTTGAAATTTCTCCAGGGCAAACACCACGGTGAGCATTTCTTTTTCTGTGGTTGTATAGTTCTCTTGTAAATCATTCAATGTCTTACTTGCATAATAAATAGGATACAAAACTCTATCTTTTCTCTGGCTCAAGATCGCTCCTACCGCATATCCACTTGTGTTCCACATCAGCACAAACGGTTGTGTCCAGTCGGGTGCAACCAGAATTGGTGCGGTGATGAGCATGTTTCTTAGAGTGTGGAATGCTTTGGCATGCATCATCAAATTCATATTCGCGATCAACCTCGAGGAGCGCACTTAGGGGTCTTACGATTTGGGAGAAGCTTCGAATGAATCTCCGATAGAATTCTGATGGCCCCAAAAGTTCCTAAGTGTTTTTACATTGATTGGTGGTGGTAACTTGGCAATTGCGTTGATTTTTGCTTGGTCTACTTCCAATCCTGCCTTGGATACCTTGTGTCCTAGTACTATTCCTTCTTCCAGCATAAAGTGGCATTTCTCCCAGTTCAAAACTAAATTCATCTCGACGCATCTCTTCAAAACTCTCTCCAAATTTCTCAAACAAATTTCATAGGTGTTATCGAAAACTGGAAAGTCATCCATGAATAACTCAACTGACTCTTCCAAGAAATCTGAGAAAATGGGCATCATACACCTTTGGAAGGTGCCTGGTACGTTGCTGAGTCCAAATGGCATGCGTCAGAATGCAAAAGTGCTGAATGGGCATGTGAACGTTGTCTTATGTTGATCTTCTGGTGCAATTGCGATTTGGTTGTACCCTGAGTAGCCGTCAAGAAAGCAAAAGAATTTATTTCCTACGAGTCGATCCAACATGTGATCAATAAAGGGTAGTGGGAAATGCTCATTCTTTGTGGCCAAATTCAGCTTGTGATAGTCCATGCATATCCTCCACCCCGTCGTTGTCCTGGTTGGAGTTAATTCGTTCTTGCTGTTGGCGATGACGGTCATACCCCCTTTTTTGGGAACACATTGCACTGGGCTTGCCCAGCTGCTATCAGATATGAGGTAGATGACATCGGCATCAAGCCACTTAACAATTTCTTTCTTGACAACTTCCCTTATGGCAGGGTTTATACGACGCTGCTTCTCTACAGATCCAGTTTTTTTTTCTTCAAAATGGATCTTGTGCATACAATACGAGGGACTGATCCCTCGTATATCTGCTAAGGTCCATCCCAAGGCTTTAGCATACTTCTCGAGGACTTGAATAAGTGCCTCCTCATTCTCTTTGCTCAGCGAAGCAGAGATTATGACGGGCAAGGTGTCATTGCCTCCTAGGTAAACATATTTGAGGTGCACTGGAAGGGCCTTCATCTCTAACACGGGTGGTTCCTCCAAAGATTGCTTAATTCGTTGCGTTGACTGCTTAGATAAATTCATTGATTCGAAATCGTGATCAGTCTGTAATGTGGCGCAACTTTCCTCCATCATTGTGCCAATCTCAGAATCTTCTTCTTCAGTTTCTTCTTGAAGCTTGTGCCATTGTCCTTCCTGTAATTCCCCAATATACTGATAGTCTTCTATATCATTCGAGTATTATAATGCATTAGGAACGTTGAACTTGGCTGGCTGATTATCAACCCTTATAGTAAGCTCTCTCTTTTGTATGTCGATCAGTGTGCGCCCAGTTGCGAGAAATGGGCGACCTAATATGATTGGCACTTCGGTATTAGCCTCGTAGTCTAGTATAATGAAGTCAGCCAGAAGATAAATTTGTCTACTTGCACAAGCACATCCTCTATCTTGCCCTCCAGATGCGTTATCGACCTATCAACCGACTGTAACGTGGCTGTGGTAGGCCTTGCGTCGCCAATGTCTAACTTTTTGAAGATTGATTAGGGCATCAGGTTAATACTTGCCCCTAAGTCACAGAGCGTGTTTCCGACTTCTTTCCCCCAAATTGAGCACAACAATGTGAAGCTTCCCAGTTATTTCATTTTCTTGGGGATATTATTTTGGAAGATTGCACTACACTCATATGTTAGTGCAACGATTTCATTTTCCCCAATCTTCCTCTTATTTGCGAGTATATCTTTGAAGAACTTCACATAGTTGGGCATCTATTCTAGTGCTTCCACTAAGAGATGTTAATATGTAGCTGTTGGAGAACGTCCAGGACTCTCTTGAATTGCTTACTGTCGTCCTTCTTTTTCAACCTACACGGGAATGGTAGAGGATCCTACCGCACTTCCTGATCGACTAACTATTCTTTTAGGTCCCTTATTTCCTGTGTTCTTGGGGCTTGAGATTATTCCAGTGAGGGTGTTTGTGATGATTCTAATTCTGGGGTCTTTGAAGAGTCATGTGCAGATTGCGTCTGCTAGTAGTCCTTGCGTCTAAACTAGTTGGTGGTCAATATTGGTGGTTGCTTCTTCTGATCGTCTTACTGCTTTTGGTACTATTGACATGGGGACCGCCTTTTTACCGCTTCTCAATGTCACCGCTTGACATTGTTCTTTTCCACTAGATCTGGGTGCTTTTGAGTTGCTAGGTAGTGTACCAGGTGGTCTATTTTTCAATTCGGTTGCAAGCTGCCCAACCTGCACCTCCAAGTTCCTAATGGAAGATGCTTGCGATTGAATGAGTGCGCCATTCTTCTGGATGTATTCTTTGAGCAGTGATTCTAAAGATGATGAATTGGTTGAAGTGTTGGATGAAGAGGGTTGATTGTGAGGTTGTCTGTTCTGATAATGATTCTGGCATTGACCTTGATGATGAAAGCCTGGAGGATTTCCTCTATTTTCTAAATATTTGGTCTACAGATTCCTCTGGCCTCCTTGGTCTGTGTTCCCTCCCCAACTGAAGTTGGGATGATTCCTCCAACCTGGGTTATAAGTGTTGCTGAAGGGGTTATTATGGATCGAATATACTGATTGTTGATGGGAAGACTTCCACTGAATGAGCCTTTCCACATTGTATATTACTTACTGCTGCCACTTGCGCTAGTGCGTTGGCTTGTGCTGCATTCTGAGAGACTGCTCCTTGATTTATGGCCATGGTTTGTAGGAGCGAGGTGACTATGGCCATCTGGGCGGCCAACATTGTCATTGTGGCCACTGGTATAATGGCACTATCTGTTTTCCTTCGTTCTGTGCTCCTGCCTCTATATCCTTCATCAACCCAATTATCCGTATTTCGCGATATACGATCTAGGATGACTTTGGCTTCGATATATGTCTTATCCATAAAACCTCCAGCTTGTGAAGTGTCTGCAACCACTTGCATTGCTCTGTTCAGGCCATTATAGAAAGTTTCAATAAGAACGCAATCTAGGATACCTATATGCAGGCAGTTAATCAACAAACGTTGAAAGCACACCCATGCTGTGCTTAGAGTTTCATTGTCTATCTGCTCGAAATTTAGTGCTTCCCATCGTCTTCTTGTGTTAACGGCGGGAGGGAAGAATTTCTTCATAATTTTGTTTGGCTCTAAAGAATGGACTCATTTCTTAGCCTTATCTCGAAGTGTGTAAGGTAATAGATAGAGTCTAATGTCTTCGGGTGTTATGCCAGGAATGGAGAATGCATTTCACATCTCGAAAAAATTGGTAAGGTGTGCATGCGGGTCTTCTCCTTGCAAACCTCCAAATTGGCCCATGTTTTGTATCATTTGGAGCATAACAAGTTTAATCTTGAAACTGGCGTTTTCTTCTACCGTTAGCTACTCATGCATAATTTACAGAAAGTGAACAAATGTAGAAAAGCAAGTTCCATTCTATATATATATAATCAAATAACAGAATGATAATGCAGAATAAGAATAAAGAGCCTGGTAGCAATTTCTTGCTTCCCAAGGCTTTTACACTGTTCTTCTTTACTCTGCTCAAAATATATTCTTGCTCTCGCAAGAGTCGACCCTCTCTCTGTTTTTCCACGCTCTCTAGCACTCTCTCGAGCTGACCAGGATGATCTTCCGGTGTCTTTTCCCTTCTTTCGCTTCCACCTTCTAAGTATAAGAAAACTAAGAATAAGGCTAACTTCTATCTATATGGTGAACTCTGTAAACTAGGCGAACTCTGAAATTGGGCGAACTCTTAAACTGGGCGAACTTCTTCACTGAAGGTGGCCTTCGGTATTTATTGAGCTTCAGGGTGAAAAGCTTATTCTCTTTTATGATTGCACAACCATTAATTCTCTGTCTGATGCGTCGAATAATTGTCACCGAAAAGTTGAGTGTACTTGCTACAGTATGTCATTAATGACTTGTCAACATAATTCGGAATTGACCATCATCAACTTTCTGTCCCATCGTGATTTATTAAGCTTTCACCCAGATGTGCCCACCTTGATGCACCGGCTCTATGCGGCCACCTTCTTGAGCAGATTTTTGCAAGCGCAAACGATCGCGTAGCCTTACGATCGCAATCTCTGTTAATTTCTTCGGATCGCATTTCCGCCTTGTGCTAACGCATTTTCTGCACAAAATACATAATTTAGCTGTTTTAATGCGATGGCCGCATGCGATCGCAATGTTGTGAACTTAATGCTTTTGGACGCAATATTGTATATTTTTACCATCGCAATCCTGCATTGTTTTGTAACTTTGTGCTGTAATAACATGCATTTCTGCCCGTTATCACACCCCCAATTTGAAAACAATGCTTGTCCTCAAGTATAAGCTAAAGATTTTTTTCTAGAAAATCGACCGCCTTCTTCTTTCCTAGATTTCTCAAGGTTGCCTTATTCAAATCCTACGTACCAAAATCTCCATAATTCATATCCATGTCTCTTCTTAAAATATTTCTAAAATTTAGGGACTGCAAGTTTAACCTTCAGAAAGACTTTACTAGATTCCAGGGCATCGCATGATTTATTTCATTAAAAAAAAAAATCACTAGGGTATTTTCAAATGATTTTTATCCTTGCGCATTTTAGACATATATTTTTTTCTATGACCTTGCACTGATCCAAGTGCCTAGCCTTCGTTTTGGCTTGCCCCCACGTGTGTCATGCGGACATCCAACTACGAGCAAGGCCCTCTTTCTCAATCTAAACTCATGCCCATTTGGCAGCGGAGTTGTGATCATTTATTTATGCTTCGATCACGATTCCTACCGTCATTTTGGCTTGGCCCACGTGTGTCATGCGGACATCCAACTACGAGTAGGATCCGATCGCAACATTATGATTTTTTTAGAACCTAAAAATAGCAAGGTCGAAAATGAATACCGCACCCCCAAATTTAAAATGCAGCAATGTCCTCATTACTGAAATATTGAAAGAAGTCATGCGATGCTTTTAGAAAGTTTCGTAAAAAGTCAGTTTAAAAGAAAGCTGGCAGACCACTAACTTCTAGAAATATTTTATGAGTTGACTATCCTAAAATTAAGTTGACTCTAGTATATACAAAAAAAATAGAAGCATGCATTTCATCATTGAAATCATAAATGGCAAGGAGAAATAATGTGGTGACTTACTAAATTAATCAATGTTAAATGATTGTGCCGACTAAAAAGGATGTGATGATAAGATTTTCAAAGGTAATGAAAGTTCATGAATCATTTATAGGAAAGAGGATATTCCAAAAGAATTGCGTCCCTGATGAGTTTGAGTTGCATAGTAACGCAGGGCATGCTTATTTCAATCTAAGCTCCTTATGTCCAAGGCGACTTTCTCTTCTTTTCTCGATCTTCTGGGATCTTGATTGCCTCAATCCGGAGCTTTTTTTTGTTAATGTTCATCATGATCTCTCCCTTGTCCACATTAATTGGAGCGCGATCAGTTGAGAGGAATGGTCGTCCCAATATGATGGGTGCATCTTCGTCCGCTTCATAATCTAGAATGATGAAGTCTGTCGGTAAAGTGAATTTGTCAATTGATACCGCAACATCCTTTAATTCTCCCTTGGGGCATACTCGGGATCTATCCGTGAGTAGGAGAATCTCCGTCGAGGGTGTTAGTTTTTCCATATTCAATCGTTTGAAAATGGACAGCGGCATTAAGTTTATACTTGCTCCGAGATCGCATAGTGCTTGACCAATGTAGACCCTTCCAATTGAGCATGGTATCGTGAAGCTTCCTGGGTTGCACATTTTTGGTGGGATCGTAGTATTTTGTGTTATTGCTGCTGTAGCGATCTTTCCTTCATCATTCTGTTTCTTCTTCAATCTTTGTGGGAATGGTGGTAGCTGTAATTCTTCTATCTCGTGTTCTAGAGGCTTGAAGGTGGACGCAACTCTTGGGTTCATCTTCTCGGGCTCTTCTGAATCATATGTCAACGAGTCCTCGGTTGTCACCGCATTTAAGTTGGTTGTGGTAGGTTCCTCCCCTGCTTCCGCTGTCATTTTTTCGCTTAGCAAAGAAACTGCTAAGCATTATTCCTTTCTTGTACTCCCAGAGTTGTGAGGGAGCTCAGTTGAGCACGACAATGCTCCTTGCGGTCTATTTTTAAGTTTGCCCGCGATCTGTCCTAGCTGAATTTCAAGATTTTGGATGGACGTCGCTTGATTCTGAAACACTGATTCATTCTTCTCAATATATTGCTTCAGCAAGCTCTCTAAGGATGAAGATTGCGGTGCCTGTGAACTGCTGGCTTGGTTATGCGTTTGACTGTTTATTTGCAGGAAAAACCCTGTTGGCCCTTCCTTTTGCGCCACTGGTTAAAAGTTGTGTTGTTGATTTTTCCACACAAAGTCAGGGTGAATTCTCCACCCTAGGTTGTATGTATCAGAGAAAGGGTTATTCTTTATGAAGCATACTGACTGCGGATTCCTTGGGCATTCTTCTATCGGATGCGCTTCTCCACAGATGAAACAACTCATGGTTGTTTGAGCAATTGCGTTGACCTGCCCTTTTTGCGATCTCGTGCTATTAATTACGATGCCTTGTATCAAACTCATCATCGCATTCATTTGGGTTTATAGAGATGCAATGGCCCCGTTGTTTGCGTCTCTATCTTTGATTCTTAATCTTTGATCGCTTTCTCGCCAGTCCTCGTGATTTTTGGAAATGCGATCAAGTATATTTTTCACCTTATCATATGTTTTATCCAGCAGACCATCAGCTGCTGTCGTGTTGGCAGCCGTCTGTGATGTAGGGTTTAATCCTTGGTAGAAAATCTCCATCTGTAAGCAGTCTTGTAAGCCGTTATGTGGGCAATCTCTTACCATCCTCTTAAACCTCGCCCAAGCATCGCTGAGCGATTC
The DNA here is from genome assembly GCF_027475165.1 of Benincasa hispida. Lineage (NCBI taxonomy): Eukaryota > Viridiplantae > Streptophyta > Magnoliopsida > Cucurbitales > Cucurbitaceae > Benincasa > Benincasa hispida. The sequence continues at coordinate 26,196,837 of NC_143487.1, forward strand.
GTCAATTTCCTGTTCAAAATTCATAATTAACTTCCTCCTTCTTGTGTTCTCTATTGGAGGGAAGGGAAGTATTTCTTCATGAACTTTTTCACTATTTGTTCCCACAATGTTATCTCCCTTGGTTCGAGAGAATACGCCTACTTCCTTGCTTGATCGCATAAGGAAAATGGGAACAATGTTAGTCGAACCTCCTTAGCGAAGATATTTGGGAACACAGAAGTGTTGCAGATTTCAATAAAACTCCAGAGATGGGCATTCGGATCCTCGTCACGCCTTCCACCAAACTGTCCGGCCGTTTGAATCATCTGCAACAAAACTGGTTTCATTTCAAACCTCGATCCATACAGAGCTGGCCTCATGATTCCTGGGGAGAAATCATATAGGTTGGACGACGCATAGTCCCGAATGGGTCTATTGCGGTCATTCTCAAAGAGGATGGGTTGGCCATTATATTATTTATATTTGCATCACTCTCTTTCGGTTGTTTCGCCATTCTTGGAGTTCTGTCTTCTTGTTGTTGGCGGTTGTCTCTCAATCTTCGTCGGAACGTTCTTTCAATCTTCGGGTTGTAATTCTCCATAGATTGAAAGCTGCAAAGAAAATCAGAAAAATTACCGTTAGCACAATGTATTGCCGAAGTCCCCGGCAACGACGCCAAAAACTTGATGCGTGTTGTTATGCGATGTAATAATGGTAAAGAATGCGATGGTGGAAAATGCATTGTGCATGCAAGTTTTCTTAGCAAGATCTAAGTAAATCCTATTGAGTTGCCTGGCAAGCCCAGAGTCGAACTCAGGGACTAAGGAAAACAGTATGCGACGGTAATTTTTAGATCACTTTGTGGTAACAAATAAATCAAGGGGTTGGTTGGTTTATTGTTGACAGTATAAAGTGTATGCGGTGGAGTTGAGAAAAGAGTTAATATTACGAAAGATGCGATGAGTATGCGGGGAAACGGGTTAAGAAGGGGGTTTAGCTAACACTTCCTAGGATTGCGTTCATGTTATGCGATCATGCTACACACATACAACAGCAAATCATCTCTCAATGCAAATGCTAAGGCTTCTAGTTTTAGAATGCATGCGATATATGCGATGATGTCTATAGGACTTGGATCTAAGCCTCTATTCTTGTCTACGCGATGACAAATGGCACATACATATACAAGGTGACCGCATACTAACATATCTATCTCTAGGGTGCATGCGATGCATGTTGGCAAATAGAGCTTATCTCTAAGTCCCTATCTCTTGCTTATGCAGATCTAATCTTGCTCTCTCGATTCTAAATTCTAACCTAGCTCTCTCAAGTCTTAGGTTCTTTAGACTCTCTCTCGAGTAGCTCTAAAGGGTGTTGGGCGCAACATAAGACAAGATGATCGCATGCAATGAAGATCCTAGGTCATGTTAGCTAAGTACTTCTCAACCCATTCGACAATTTTAGCTACTCATGCATAATTTACAGAGAGTGAACAGATGTAGAAAAGCAAGTTCCATTCTATATATATAATCAAAGTACAGAATGACAATGTAGAATAAGAATAAAGAGCCTAGTAGCAATTTCTTGCTTCCCAAGGCTTTGACACTGTTCTTCTCTACTCTACTTAAAATATATTCTTGCTCTTGCAAGAGTCGGCCCTCTCTCTATTTTTCCATGCTCCCTAGCATTCTCTCGAGCTGACCAGGATGATCTTCCGATGTATTTTCCCTTCTCTGTCTTTCACCTTCTAAGTATAAGAAAACTAAGAACAAGGCTAACTTCTATCTATATGGCGAACTCTTAAACTGGGCGAACTCCTTCACTGAAGGTGGCCTTCGATATTTATAGAGCTTCAGAGTGAAAAGCTTCTTCTCTCTTATGATTGCACTGATGGGATGGCATTAATTCTCTGTCTGATGCGAAGAATAATTTTCACCAAAAATTTGAGTGTACTTGTTATAGTATGTCGTTAATGGCTTGTCGACTTAAATCAAAATAGATCGTCATCAGTTTTCTATCCCATAGTGATTTATTAAGCTTTCACCCAGATGCGCCCACCTTGATGCGCCAGCTCTATGCGGCCATGTTCTTGAGCAGATTTTCGTGAGCGCAAACGATCGCATAGCCTTGCAGTCGCAATCTCTTAATGCGCTCGGACGTTAATTTCTTCGGATCCCATTTTCACCTTGCGCCAATGCATTTTCTGTACAAATTACATAAGGTAGCTATTTTAATGCGATGGATGCATGTACTCGCAATGTTGTGAACTTAATGCTTTTGGATACAATATTGTATATTTTTACCATTGCAATCCTGCATTGTTTTGTAACTTTGCGCTGTAATAACATGCATTTCTGCCCGTTATCAATAGTGTTATGCATGTCACATGTTTTCTCATAATGAAGCCAAGTATAATTCCACCACGAGTTTCTCAAAATGATCCGAGGTCAATTTGGGGATTTGCGATGTTCGTGCGACAATGAGGTGATATGTGCGATCGTAAACAAATTATGATTTTGAAGTGCTAGAGAGTAAAATGCGATGGTAAATGAACAAACAGGTAACAAATAAAGTTGTCATTGTGCAAGGTGTGCGTGAGTGAATGCGATGGCAAGTCTTGTGGATAGAAACGCAGAGTGAAACGAGTTAGGGGAAAAGATTACCGCAAGTTTGTCAATCCTATTAAGGACATAACTATGGTTCCGTCTTCCCTTGGCTTACATCTCTCGGTGATCGCCTGCGTCACCATATTTCTATGATGATCAAGGAAGAACGTTTCCAAACGCAAGGTTGTTTCCATCTCTAGAAATACTTCTTGCTTTAGTTAACGTATTCTATCAACCTTCTCTCGAGAGGTGAATTAACATCTTCAATTCTGCTCTCGTAGGTGAAGATGCCATTGAGCATATGTTAAATAAACTTAGCTGACATCTTCAACATGGATTGACTCACTCACTCAATCCTTCCCCCACACCCTAGAAGTTTAGTGACTCATGGTGAAAGAAATGAAGGATGAATGCATAATGGTGAACAGAGAGATGAAGATGAACATGGTAGTGAAATTAATTGGTAAAGATAAAGCATTTGTTATAAAGATATGAATGATAGACAAAAAATTAACAACAAACGATGAAAAGAAAATAAGAACAGTCGAGAGCTGCGTGTCAATGTCTTAGCACGGATCACAATCGGAGCTGCTTGCTTACTGGTGCTTTGGATGAGTGGAGGAATAAGGTGGAAAACTTCTTTCTCAGGAGAGTTCTTGGGAGAAGAGTGTTCCTTGCACAAAACTTCTTTTTGCTATTTTTCCTCTTCTTTTTCGTCTCTTTTTCAGCGTCTTCTCCTTTTGCTGAGTGTTGCTATTTATAGATTTTAGCACCTCTTGCCTCAGTGGTCCCACTCTGAAAAGTTAGTTTTTCTTGTTGCGGTTGGTGGGAATGTCCGCTCTGCTCCACGTTCCATTTGTCACGCCGTACACAAAAAAAGCTGTACGATTTCAGAAATCCCCAAGAATGCGTGGATCCTTTTGTCCATGAGCAATCGCCGCATGCGGTGATACCTGTTACCTGCAAAAAAAAAGGTTTAGACATCTTTTTTGCCCTTGCAATGCGGTCAGCAGGTGTGTTTGCGATACTTTTACAATGTTCACGTTTCTAAGCCAATTTTACTACATTTGACGCAACTTTTCCTTCCTATTGCCGCATCTTCTATGTTAGACGATATAAATAATTTGTATTTCTACAAGTTATCAGTCATTCTTTAGTGGAGTGCCTGATAGTTGACGGATGGTGGATCCCATGACTAAAGAGTTTAGTCAGTTATTCACGTACTATTGGAGTTTCGAGGTACAGGTCCATAAGGTCCCCTTGGTAGCTCAATGGATTCAAGTTGTGAATGAATTCTTGGTGTTGATTTGAAATGTTCAAATTGACAAGAGGTAATTCGATTATATATGATATGATCGCTGTGGTGTATGAGATACATCAAGTGGAGGATTAATATAAATGAGATTTACATTAAGTACCATGAATTAGAAAAAGGGCTATGGTTTATATGTTTCATGAGATGAAATATTAAAACTGTAGATTATAAATATAGTATGGTAAGTTGGTTATCATGTGTATTTATAATAATATTAATTATTGGATAATTATCTTTTTTTCTCTAATAACCAATTGAGTGGGAGGTTATTGGTGGTTTCATGGTAACCATGAGATAAAAGGAAAAATGTTTTCCTAAAGTTTGATGTTGATGTTGTGAGAGATTCTATTATCGGAAGTTCTCATGGTGGCTGTCAAGTGAATTAGATTTACTTAACAAAAGCTAAATAGAGACTAGACGATCGTGGAGTGTTTCTATACGATAGATCACTCAGCTGACCGATTAGCTAAACGATCGTGCAGCTTCTACTAAACGAGCGCATAGCGTTGTCAATGATTCCAATCATATTTCTCCCTATTGAATGTTCACGCAGTGAGATACTTCTATGATCTGAATGTCACATCACCAGGGAAACGAGGGGTGGATACTTTTATGATTTGAGTGAGAACAAAGTGTTTGTTTCCACAAATGCTATCTTCTTGGAAGAAGACCGCATTAGGAATCATAAGCCACGAAGTAAGCTTGTTTTACGTGAGATTTCTAGTGAGACTGAGACTATTGAGGGTTCAACAAGAGTTGTTGAACAGACTGACAGATCAATAAGAGTTGTTGAGGTCGGTACATCTAGTCAACCAGCTCAAGTGTTGAGACTGACTCGACGTAGTGGGAGGGTTATAAACCCACTGAAACGCTACATGGATTTGACTGAAGCCTTGAATGTCATTTATAATGATGGGGTCGAGGATCCATTGTCTTTTAAGAAAGCAATGAAGGATGTTGACAAGGATGAATGGATTAAAGCCGTGAACCTAGGAAATGGAGTCTATTTACTTCAATAACATTTGGGAGCTTGTAAATTTGCCCGATGGGGTAAGACCTATAGGGTGTAAGTGGATCTATAAGCGAAAGAGAGGTGTAGATGGAAAGGTGTAAATCTTTAAGGCTCGACTCGTGGCAAAGGGTCATACCCAGGTCGAGGGAGTTGACTATGAGAAACATTTCTCACCTATTTTCATGCTCAAGTCTATCAGAATACTCCTGTCCGTAGCCACATTTTATGATTATGAGATATGGCAAATGGATGTTAAGACTGCCTTTCTTAATGATAATCTTAAGAAGACATCTACATGACTCAACCAGAGGGGTTCGTCGTTCGAGATTAAGAGCAAAACGTTTGCAAGCTTAATAGATCCATTTATGGGCTGAAACAAGCGTCTCGATCATGTGGTCAAGTTGTTATGCTTTGATCAGAATGTTGATGAGTCTTGTGTCTACAAGAAGATCATCAACAGCTTAATAGCTTTCGTAGTATTGTATGTGAATGATATCCTACTCATTGGGAATGATATAGGGTATATTACTGACATTAAGAAATGGCTAGCTGCCTAATTTCAAATGAAAGATTTGGGTGAGGCACAATAAATTATAGCTGCCTAGTTCCAAATGAAAGATTATTCGGGATTGTTAGAACAAGAGGTTAGCATTGTCTCAGGCATCGTACATCAATCAAATGTTGATTACGTACAGGATGTAGGATTCCAAGAGGAGTTTGTTACCCTTCAGACATGGAATCGTTTTTCCTAAGGATCAACATCCTAAAACACCTCAAGAGGTTGAAGAGATGAGATGGATTCCCTATGCCTTAGCTGTTGGAAGCTTAATGTATGCAATGTTGTGTACCAGACCCGACATTTGCTACGCTATAGGGATTGATAGTAGGTATCAGTCCAATCCAGGATTTAATCACTGTTTGGCGATCAAGAAAATCCTTAAATATCTTCATAGAATGAGGGACTACATGCTCGTGTATGGAGATAAGGATCTGATCCTTACAAGATACACAGACTCTGACTTTTAGACTGATGGAGATTCTCACAAATCGAAATCGGGGTCAGACTTCACTCTGAATGGAGGGGCTGTAGTATGGCAAAGCATCAAGCAAGGATGCATTGCGGACTCCACTATGGAAGCCGAATACGTAGCTGCTTGTGAAGCAGCTAAGGCGGCTGTTTGGCTGAGGAAATTCCTTATAGATTTGAAAGTTGCTCAAAATATGGATTTTCCTATCTCTCTTTATTGTGATAACAATGGGGTCGTGGAAAATTCGAAGAAGCCTTAGAGTCATCATCGGAGCAAGCATATAGAGCGAAAATATCACTTGATCAGGGAGATTATGCATCACGGTGATGTGATAGTCACGAAAATCACGTCGGAGCACAACGTTGTTAATCCCTTTACAAAGGCTCTCATGGCTAAGTGTTCGAGGGTCATCTAGCGAGTCTGGGTCTGCGGGACATGCGACATCTTGTCTAGCGCAAGTGGGAGATGATACTGGGGTATGCCTTAGTTTATTGTATATTGTACATGTATGTATCTTGTATTGTACATTAGTCTCCCGAGGCATTAAGACAACTGGGAGATTGTTGTGATTGGTGTCCTAATTCTCCCGGAGTCTCAATGTCTGTAATTTATACACATTGTTATGAATAAAATAAGAGTTATTTTATCTGGCATTTACTCATATCCAATAGACAAAGCTCCATGGTTATCGTATGTAAACTTAAGCATGTATATAAGATATACAAGTAGATCATGCCTTAAGTGATAACCTAAATAGGTCTGTAGTATAAGGATTAAGGAGGGATTCTTGATCCTGGTGACACTACGGATATGACCCACTTTGTAGAGGTTTGCAAGTGTTGTGAACTATTACAGATGGTATATCCTGACCATTCATGTGGAGACATGCGAGCGGGGGTGCCCTATACAAAGAGTTTATATAAGACCAGACCACGAGATGATTCGTCTCTATATATAACACCGTTGATACTGGAGACTTACATCTCACCTAAACGACCATAGGTGACATGACCTCAATCTTGAGTGTTTTGGGAACTTCTGCCTTTGAGGGCGGCCCTTTGATTAGTATGGGTGAGAGTGGCCAGATTGCCCACTTAACATGCCTACCTCTTTGGGGACTTGTCTGATTTGGGAGCTGGGAACTCAGTTACACAAGATAGAATTCACTCCTTTCTTGAAGCAAAGGTAAGTAGATAGATTGCTCCCTTAAGGGCTGATTTCGGGACTTGAACATAGTTTCCACAGCTTCTCTTTGGAAGAGAGGACTTAGTCATAGTAGAACTATGTAACGACTCGAGTTCAGGAGGGGTACATGAATGAACCGGTATCACATCCGAATGAGAGGGATAGTCATAGTAGAACTATGAAACGACTCGAGTTCAGGAGGGGTACATGAATGAACCGATATCACATCCGAATGAGAGGGATCCTAAGGACATGAAAGTGTGGTTAAGAAACACTTAAAAGAATTGAAAGTTAATACCTATACTAACAAGGTGCACCTTTCTTTTCGTTGGCTCATTCATAAGAACTCTAAAGTTAAGCGATGCATGTGAGTGAGGAAAAAGCATGTTGGATGGACCCGTGTTGGTTTGTGGGGATAACTTTCACTTCTAGAAGCATTCAAGGCAAGTGAGGATGACGTAGCCAAGTTGCAGAGGATGCAGGGGAATGCCAGTGCCATCAGGGGTCAAATCTGGATTCTGAATCCTGAGTTTGGGGTGTTACAGATGGTATTAGAGCGGAAGTTGGTGGGCATGTAACGATCCGAGTTCAGGAGGGGTACATGAATGAACCAGTATCACATCTGAATGAAAGGGATCATAAGGACATGAAAGTATGGTTAAGAAACGCTTAAAAGAATTTAAAGTTACTACCTATACCAATAAGGTTTTATCTGTCGGTCTTTAGTGGAAGTGGAGTGCCTGACAACTAACGGATGGTGGATCTCATGACTAAAGAGTTTAGTCAGTTATTGACGTACCATTAGAACTTCAAGCTATAGGTCCATAATCCCCTTGGTAGCTCAATGGATTCAAGTTGAGAATCAGTTCTTGGTTGATTTGAAATATTCAAAATGACAAGAGGTAATTTGATTATATATGATAGGATCGGTAAAGTGTATGAGATACATCAAGTGGAGGATTAATGTAAATGAGATTTACATTAAGTACCATGAATTGGAAAAAGAGCTATGGTTTATATGTTTCATGAGATGAAATATTAAAACTATAGGTTATAAATATAGTATGGTAAGTTTGTTATCATGTATATTTATAATAATATTAATTATTGGATAATTATCTCTTTTTCTCTAATAACCAATTGACTGGGAGGTTATTGGTGGTTTCATGGTAACCGTGAGATAAAAGGAAAAATGTTTTCCTAAATTTCAAAGTTGATGTTGTGAGAGATTCTATTCTTAGAAGTTCTCACGGTGGCTGTCAAGTGAACTAGATTTACTAAACGACAGCTGAAGATAGACTAGACGATCGTGGAGTGTTTCTATACCATAGATCACTCAGCTGGCCGATTAGTTAAACGATCGTGCAACTTCTGTTAAACGATTGCATAGCATTGTTAAACGATTAGGCATTGTATATGATAAACTTTGACATCTCCCACTTGCTCAATCGTTTACACGATTGTTCCTCCAGTCTCTTCCTCTAACCAAGTCTACACAGAGCCCACACTTCTAGATTCTCACACCAAGAATACCAAGGTAACCATTATGGTGGTGTCGTACTCAACTTGACATTGTCAAGGTTTCTAGAGGCCGTTTCTTTGAGTTCGCAGTGTTCGTGTGTTGGTTGCTGATTGTTCGTGATCTTGGTGATCACTGAGTTCGAGCGTTCGCATGCTACAATATTGGAGTCTGTTTAAGCGTTCGTGATAAAGGGAGATTGAAGATGAGTCATCAAAGGTATGTTAATTCTATCCCTTGATCATATGAAAAGCATGCTGTAATTTCGTTTTGTACATAGCCTGTATGTTTTTGTTTGTGTACTGTAAACGAAATTTGATGAATGTTTCTATCTTAGGCGTACGCATAGCGATATATGATGATATGTGATACTACTTCAATGTATGCGTTATTAACGAATGTTCTTGTAGAATGTTGTGCGTTGTCACAAGTTTCCTTTCATTGAAACCAAGTATAATTTCACCGCAAGTTTCTCGGTGTGATCTGAGGTCGAACACAGGGACTGTTTTAGGTTAGTGCATTATGTTTGTGATACATGCAACCAGGGGTTTTTCAATTTATAAAAGAATTTGTGTACAAGAAACTAAACATGCGATAAAGTAAAGTAAAGCGGTAAAAATGCGATAATAACATAAATTGCGTTAAAGTAAATCTAAGCTAAGATGATACAAGATACAAGTTTCATGTTACAAGATACTGAGGTCAAGGCTGGCTGTGAAGATTATGTAAAGATCGTGTAATGCGGTGAAAAGTCTTATGTACGAAGCAGAAACAGAAAAGATAATTAATACAAACATTGCAAGTTTCTTAATTGCGTTAAAGATATAAGTACGATTCTACTTTTCCCTTGGTGTACACCTCTTAGTGATCGGCCACATTCCCACATCTCTGTGGTGAAATAGGGACGAACGTAATGAACGCAAGGTTGCTTCCATCTTTGGAAGTATTACTCACTTTAGTTAATGCATTCTTCTAACCTTCTCTCGACAGATCAGAATGACATCTTCACTTCTGCTCTCGCAGGTGAAGATGCCGTCTAGCATTCTTTAGCTAAACACATTTATCTCTTCATCATAGATTAAGTTACTCATTTAATCCATATTAATTACCAAGGTATTAAGAAAATTTCATGGAGAAATCGATAAACGGGGGAACAAAAATAGACAGAGAAGTGGAAATGGAAATGATCGAGACATTAAATAAAACTATTTAGCGTCCGATACATGATTTGTGAATGAAGAGATTAAGAAGATGAAATACACTTAATGAAAATAGAGTTAGAAACAAATACAAATAAGTGCCAACATCTTAGCGCCAATCTGGATGGAGATTTTCTTGTCGGTGTGGATGGATCGTGTAGAAGTATGAGCTTCCCTCTCAGGCTTGCTCAATCAATAGCAGGGATCTAAGCATAGAGCTTCACAGCGAGGATCTGGCAAAATCGCACTGAGACTCACCTCTCGGCCTTGTCTCTTCTCTTCCCAGATTTCTTTCGATCAGTACTCAGCTCAGCCTCTCTCTCAATAATCCAGCAGCAATTAGCCCTCGTATCAATTATACCTGTATCTAGTATATCTTCTCTGAATTCTATGGGGGTATTTATAAGTGAAAAGCTTTGACTCTTGGCTTGTGGACTCTACTTCTTGTTATGGAAATTCCAAAGATGGAGGAATAAATATTCTTTCTGTTATGCTATCAGACCGTCAAATCTGCGCAACGGTTAGTTATACACGTGTCGCAATCCTCCGCCTTTGCGTTGCTCAGCTGCATCTTTCGATCGGTTGCTCGCATGTGGTGTATTTTTTATTATCGCATGCGGTTGAAATTCAGCTAGCGCAATGTAACAGAGATGCATTGTTTAGTTTCTCGTTGAGCCTTAATCGCAAGCGGTGACTTGGTTTCTTGCAAAACAAAGTAAAAATATCCTCTTCTACCATCTTGACGATGTTAGTGGGTGTAATTGCGTTAATTCATAATTATTGTATTTCTGAGCTAATTTTCATACAATCAATGCATATTCCTTCTCTTTTGGCCGCAATATCTAGATAAGGTAGCATAAATAATTTGTATTTCTACAAGTTATCACACCCCCAAATTTAGATATATGCTTGTCCTCAAGCATATCTTCTACTAAGACAATAATGCTAAATTCCTCTCCTATATTTTTGCGTCAATCGATACTCCGAATGTTACACTTAGGCATATTTCTTAACAAGCAATTTCCTTCTATCCTTGCTAATTCTGAACAAAGCCCTACTTTATTCTTCTATATAACAAAATTTTGCTCAAAGATGCTTTTCTAGTTTTGAAAATAGAATGTTTATCTCTTCTTTGTCAAAACAACTTGATATGTCTATATGCGGTGGTCAAAACTTTGCATCATTTATTAGAGACTATTGGTCTTGATCACACTCTTCGTTTTAGTTTGTTCCAACGGGTGTCATGCAAACATTCAACTACGGTTGTGGGCCAATTTCAACTTTAACTCATGATATTCAGAGGAGTTATCTCTTACACTCTTTTATTTTCTCTTTTATTGCGTTGTTCTTGGAAACCCACATTCGTTTTGGCTTGCTCCTACGGGTGCGTACGAACATCCAACTATGAGCAGGCTTCTTTCACAACTAAACTCTTATTAGGTTGGGAACATTTTTGAGGTTTTCCCTTGCGCTGACATTGGAGTTTGACATAAGATTTTTTTTTTCGAAATTGAAAATGAACGCATTTTCTTAATCATCGCATATTCTTGATCTTATCTGCTCAGACCTTCCCCACCCCCAAATTTAAAGATAAGCAAGGTCCTCATTGCATTGTTTGGATAGACTAGACAAACACTTAGAATAAAAATTTCAAAAAGAAGGTTTGAGCAGAACTTCGAAAGATAAAAGGTAAAGTACTGCTAAACTAAGAATTAACTAAAATTTGATTCAGATGGGTACATGCTAAAATCTGACACCCCGCTTCTAATAACACAAATACATTTTTGCTAGGATGGGCAACAACGCATGCACCCCCACAACACACCCCTTAACTAATACATTTATGGAGGATACCTCAACCTAGTGCATTTAGCTAAGGATGGGCAAAGAACACATACGTCATAACACACCTCTTAACGCAATGTATTTCAGTGTATTGGATGCAAGGTGTCTCTTGTTAACTCACAATGTACCCATCATCACATTACATACTAATTTCTCTTCTTTTTATGTCATAAAAAACGCAAGTCGAAAAGACTTTGCGGTGTCTAATGTTTCATCTAATCATTCACAAAATTTAAAGAACGACACTACTAATGTATACAAACTAAAAGAATTAAGCATGACATGAAAAATTAAATTGAAGAGGATTACCGAAAACATCAAATGCTACTTCTAAAAAGCAGTAAATAACATGATTTAGAAAGCAGTAAAAGAAAACTATAAAGAAAGCAAGTAAACATAGATAGGGATGCTGATTGAAAGAAGTTCTCAGAATTACTGCAATCACTTCCCCCGCAAGCGGTTTAATCCTGCTTGCCCAAGTCAATGGTGTCCATGCGTCGCTCGAAGTCACCTCTATAGTATGGCTTAATCCATTGACCATTGACTTTAAACGCGTTGTTCCCGTCTAAAGTTGTTAGTTCCACTGCTCCGTGAAGAAAGATAATCTTGATTTTGAACAGCCCCGACCAGCGAGATTTCAACTTTCTTGGGAACAATCGCAAACGAGCATTAAATAGTAATACCTATTGACCTTTGGTGAATGTCTGATCATTTATGTGGTCATCATGCCACTTCTTGGTTTTTTTCCTTATAGATCTTGGCATTTTCATAGGCGTCCCTTCGCCATTCGACCAACTGATTCAATCGTAGCTTCTAGACTTTCCCCGCACTTGCTAAATCAAACTGCAACTTCTTGCATGCGCACATCGCCTTATGTCCAACTCAAGTGGTAGATGACAAGCTTTTCCAAAGACCAGGGCATACGAGGACATGCCAATTAGTGTTTTATAGACAGTCCTGTGCCTACAGTGCTTCATCAAGCTTGGGTGACCAATCCTTCCTGGAAGTATTGACTACCTTCTCCAAGATAGTTTTGATTTCTCGATTAGAAATCTCTGTCTGCCCATTAGTCTATAGGTGATAAGCAATCGCAACTCGATGGTTAAAGTTAATTTAGTCAACAGGTGGGAAATTATGAGGTTAATAAAATGAGAGCCCTCATCACTGATCAAGGCCCATGGCATCCCATATCAAGCAAAAATATTCTTCTTAAGAAACTTTGCCACTATGGTCGCATCATTCTTGGCACATGCGATAGCCTCAACCCATTTTGATACGTAATCAACCGCAACCAAGATATAGTGATGACCTTCTGATGGTGAAAACGGGCCCATGAAGTCAATTCCCTAAACATCAAATAATTCCACTTCTAAGATTGATGTCAATGGCATTTCATTTCTCTTTGACATATTCCTCGTTCTCTGACATCTATCACATTGCACAACGTGGGCTTGGGCATCCTTGAACAGTGTTGGCCAGAAGTAGCCACACTGTAAGACCTTTGCGGCGGTCCGCTGCCCCCCAAAGTGTCCTCCATATGGAAACTCATGACAAAGCTCTAGGATGTGCTTGACTTCGTGCTCAGGAATGCATCGACGTAGTATATGATCAGGACGAGGTCGATATAGGAATGGGTCGTCCCAGAAATAAAATTTGACATCATGTCTTAGCTTTTTCTTCTACTAGTAAGTATAATCCTCTGGTATTTGACCGCAAACAATGAAATTCACGATGTTCGCATACTAGGGAACATTAATGCCTACTGCCATCAGCAGCTCATCGGGGAATCTTTCTTCAATATCTTTTTCTTTACCTTGAACCTTGCAATTCTCCAATCTTGATAAATGATCCGCAACTTGTTCTCGATGCCCTCCGATCTTTGATCTCTAGGTAAAACTCTTGTAGTAGCAACACCCACCGTATAAGCCTTTGTTTTGCATCCTTCTTTGTCATCAAGTACTTAATCGCAGAGTGATCTGTATACACCACAACGTTTGTTCCGATTAAGTATTGTCAGAATTTCTCCAGTGCAAATACCACTGTGAGCATTTCCTTCTCTGTGGTTATATAGTTCTCCTATGCATCATTCAACGTTTTACTCGCATAATAAATAGGATGCAATACCTTGTCCTTGCGCTGACTTATTACTGCACTCATAACATATCCGCTCGTGTCATACATCAACGCAAATGGTTGCGTCCAGTCTGATGCCACCAGAATGGGTGAGGTGATGAGCGCATCTTTCAATGTGTTGAATGCTTTGGTACACGCATCATCAAAATTATATTCTCGGTCAGCTTCAAGGAGCGCACTTAGGGGCCTTGCGATCTGGGAGAAGTTGCGAATAAATCTTCTATAAAACCTAGCGTGTCCCAGAAAGCTCCTAAGTCTTTTCACATTCATTGGTCAAGGTAATTTGGAAATTGCGTCAATTTTTGCCTGATCAACTTCTAATCCTACTTTAGAGATTTTGTGACCCAGAACTATTCCTTCTTCCACTATAAAGTGGCATTTTTCCCAGTTCAAAACAAGATTTGTAGCCACACATCTCTTCAAGACCTCTTCAAGGTTAGATAGACAGGAGTCGTAATTATTGCCGAAGACTGAAAAATCATCCATGAATACCTCGACTGACTCCTCCAAGTAATCTGAGATTATTGCCATCATGTATCATTGGAAAGTGCCTGACGCATTGCAGAGTCCAAATGGCATGCGTCGAAATGCAAACGTACCAAATGGGCACGTGAATGTTGTCTTATCCTGATCTTTCAACACAATTGCTATTTGATTGTACTCTAAATAGCCGTCAAGGAAACATAAAAATTCATTCCCTGCAAGTCTGTCTAGCATCTGATCAATGAATGGGAGTGGAAAATAGTCCTTTTAAGTAGCCAAGTTTAACTTGCAATAATCCATGCAAATTCTCCACCCTGTAGTCGTTCTTTTGGGAATTAATTCATTCTTGTCATTAGTGACAACTGTCATCCCCCCTTTCTTTGGAACACACTGCATTGGGCTCACCCAGTTGCTATAAGATATCGGGTAGATAATTCCTGCATCCAGCCACTTCACTATTTTCTTCTTTACGACCTCCCTCATAGCTGGGTTCAAGTGGCGTTGCCTTTCTACCTATCCTATCTTTCCTTCTTCCAGACGAATCTTATGCATATAATACGAGGGGTTGATTCATCGAATGTCCGACAAGGTCCATCTTAAGGCCTTTACGTTATTTCTTAGGATCTGTATGAGCGCATCTTCTTTCTCCTTACTCAGTGATTCAGAAATGATAACTGGTAATGTGTTGTTACTTCCTAAGTAAGCATACTTAAGGTGCACGGGCAATGGCTTTAACATTAGCATAGGTGTCTCTTCCAAAGATGGCTTAATGCATTGTGATGTCCGTTCTGATAACTTGAGCGGTTTAAAATTTGATTCCACAAGATTCGTAGCGCAGTCCTCCTCCAATATTGCGCCAATTCCAAGATCTTCTTCCTCCAGCTCCTTTAAGGGTTCGTGCCAACGTTCTTCCCGAAGTTCCTCAATATATTGGCAGTTTTCCATGTCACCTAGGTACTTCAACGCATTAAACACGTTGAATTTCACTTTTTGATCATTGAACCTGATGGTCAATTCCCCTTTCTACACATCGATCAGTGCTCGCCCTGTTGCGAGAAATGGCCAACCCAGGATGATAGGGACTTCTCTGTCAGCTTCGTAATCCAATATGACAAAATCTACCGAAAATATAAACTTTTCCACTTGCATGAGTACATCCTCTATCTTTCCCTCAGGATGCTTTATTGATCTATCGGCCAACTGTAATGTGATCGTGGTTGGTCTTGTGTTACCGATATCCAGCTTCCTAAGAATCGATAAGGGCATTAGATTTATGCTTGCCCCTAAATCTCATAGCGCATTCCCGACCATCTTCCCTCCTATCATGCAGGGCAATGTAAAACTCCCAGGGTCCTTCATTTTAGTGGGGATATTATTTTGAAACAACACGCTGCATTCATACGTTAACATCACTGTTTCATTTTCCCCAATCTTTCTTTTATTGGCTAGAATATCCTTGAGAAATTTTACATAACTCGGCATCTGCTCTAATGCTTCTATTAAGGGAATGTTAATGTTTAGCTGTCGGAGAACATCCAGAAACCTCTGAAATTGTTTGCTATCATCTTTCTTCTTTAGCTAGGATGGGAAAAGTGGAGGATCCCGCCTTTCTCCTTGTTTAGTTGGTTGCTTGCTGAATTCCTATTCTTGCTGTGTTTCATTATCTGGAGGTTGCGTTGATTGAGAATTCAAGACTTGAGGAGCTTCATCTTTTGTAGGTGAACTTGCTTCTGATCTGGTAATTTTTCCACTATTAGTTGATTGATCATCATCAACAGTCAATTTTACTAGTGTTGTTGCCGCGTCTGGTACTGATGGTATAGGGGCTGTTGTTCTGCCACTTCTCAATGTTACTGCGTGACATTGTTCTTTACCTCGCTGCCCCGATGCTTCTAAGTTGCTGTGCCACATACCAGGCGCATTCTTCTTTAATTCCCTCGTAAGCTGATCTATCTGCTATTCCAGTTCTTTAAGGGAGTTAGTTTGCGATTGTCTCATTGCCTCGCTCTTTTCAATGTAATGTTTTAACAATGATTCCAGAGATGAGGTGATACAAGAGGTATCATATAAGAACGGTTGGTCACAGGGTGGTATACCTTGAGATTTACTTTGGTTATAGTCTGGAGTAATGAAGACCGGAAGGTTGCCTCTATCCCCTTGATAACTGTTCTGATAGAAACTATGGCTCTCCTGGTTGTGATTCCCGTCCCAACTTAAAGTTGGGTGATCCCACCAACCAGGGTTATAGATGTTGCCAAACGATTCATCATAGACAGAATATACGGGTTGTTGATTCCATGGGCAGACTTCTACTGGATGTCTCTCCCCACATTGGACGCAGATCATTGCGGCCACATGAGTCACTACATTAACTTGCATTGATCCTTGAGAGAGAGTTCTCTATTGATTAGCCACCGTCTGGAGGAGTGAAGTCACTGTGGTCATTTGATCGACTAGTGCGCTCATCGCATCAGTTGACACATCGGCACTTTCTACTCTTTCTTACTCTAGATCTCTTACCTTAAGCCCAATATCAATCCACTCATCAGAATGTCGCGAGATGCGATCCAAGTTATTCTTTGCTTCTGTATATGATCTGTTCATTAATCCTCCTTCTGTGGAGGCATCGGCAACTGCTTGTGTTGATTGATCTAAGCCATTGTAAAAGGTTTCCATCAGAATACTGTCGAGAATCCCGATATGTGGACAGCTCTTCACTAATTGTCGGAATCGCACTCAGGCGGAGCTCAAGGTTTCATAACCGTTTTGCTCAAAATTCAACACATCCCCCCATCTTCTTGCGTTGATGGCTGAAGGGAAATCTGTTCATGAACCTATCAACCAACTGTTCCCATGCTTTAATCTCATTTGGCTCTAATGACTGAGCCCACCTCTTTGCTTCATCCCGTAGTGTGTATGGGAAAAGATATAACCTAATTCTTTCTTAAGTCACATCAGGCATGGAGAATACGCTGCAGATGTCTACAAAACTCGTCAAATATGCATATGGGTCTTCTCCTTGTAATCCTCCAAATTGACCCATATTCTAAATCATCTGCAGCATGATTGGTCTGATTTCAAAGCTTACATTCTCCTCAATCATCTATGCATTGTCACAAGTTTCCTTGCATTGAAACCAAGTATAATTTCACCGCAAGTTTCCCGGTGTGATCCGAGGTCGAACACAGGGACTGTTTTAGGTTATTGCGTTATGTTTGTGATACATGCAACCAGGGGTTTTTCAATTTACAAAAGAATTTGTGTACAAGAAACTAAACATGCGATAAAGTAAAGTAAAGCGGTAAAAATGCGATAATAACATAAATTGCGTTAAAGTAAATCTAAGCTAAGATGATACAAGATACAAGTTTCATGTTACAAGATACTGAGGTCAAGGCTGGCTGTGAAGATTATGTAAAGATCATGTAATGCGGTGAAAAGTCTTATGTACGAAGCAGAAACAGAAAAGATAATTAATACAAACATTGCAAGTTTCTTAATTGCGTTAAAGATATAAGTACGATTCTACTTTTCCCTTGGCGTACACCTCTTGGTGATCGGCCATGTTCCCACATCTCTGTGGTAAAACAGAGACGAATGACATCTTCACTTCTGCTCTCGCAGGTGAAGATGTCGTCTAGCATTCTTTAGCTAAACGCATTTATCTCTTCATCATAAATTAAGTTACTCGTTTAATCCATATTAATTACCAAGGTATTAAGAAAAATTCATGGAGAAATCGATAAATGGAGGAACGGAAATAGACAGAGAAGTGGAAATGGAAATGATGGAGACATTAAATAAAACTATTTAGCGTCTGATACATGATTTGTGAATGAAGAGATTAAGAAGATGAAATAAACTTGATGAAAATAGAGTTAGAAACAAATACAAATAAGCGCCAACGTCTTAGCGTAAATCTAGATGGAGATTTGCTTGCCGGTGTGGATGGATCGTGCGGAAGGATGAGCTTCCCACTCAGGCTTGCTCAACCGGTAGCAGGGATCTAAGCATAGAGCTTCACAGTGGGGATCTGGCAGAATCGCAATGAGACTCACCTCTCTGCCTTGTCTCTTCTCTCTTCCTAGATTTCTTCCGATCAGTACTCAGCTCAGCCTCTCTCTCATTAATCGAGAAGCAATTAGCCCTCGTGTCAATTATACCTGTATCCAGTATATCTTCTCTGAATTCTATGGGGGTATTTATAAGTGAAAAGCTTTGACTCTTGGCTTGTGGACTCCACTTCTTGTTATGGAAATTCCAAAGATGGAGGAATAAATATTCTTTCTGTTATGCTATCAGACCGTCAAATCTGCACAACGGTTAGTTGTACACGTGTCGCAATCCTTCGCGTTTGCGTTGCTCAGCTGCATATTTCGATCGGTTGCTCGCATGTGGTGTTTCTTTTATTACCGCATGCGGTTGAAATTCAGCTGGCACAATGTAACAGAGATGCATTGTTTAGTTTCTCGTTGAGCCTTAATCGCAAGCGGTGACTTGGTTTCCTGCAAAACAGAGTAAAAATATCCTCTTCTACCATCTTGACGATGTTAGTGGATGTAATTGCGTTAATTCATAATTATTGTATTTTTTAGCTAATTTTCATACAATCAACGCATATTCCTTCTCTTTTTTCTGCAATATCTAGATAAGACAACATAAATAACTTATATTTCTATAAGTTATCATGTACTGTAATTGTTAATGTTCATATATGAATGAAATTTGGAAAGATCATTCCGCTGCTCATGAAAATCTTTTCGTCTGATTTCCCTCAGTATTAGTGAAGAGTAATGTAGAACTCTATTAGTAAATGTTATTGTCTTAAGTATATGGTTGAATATGTATGCATTTCAGGGTTCTAAGTCAGGTTAAGCAGGTTAGTAGGCAGTAAGTGCCAGTGAGAGGGTTGGTAACTGTTTAGTCACATCCTCTTACAGGTTTAAAGGGAAATCTGGGAGGGGGTGTGATAAGTTGGTCTTAGAGACAGGTTTTGGGAAATGAAGAGAGTTCATGCATAATTCTGAGTCCTAATTGAAATAGTTGAATATCATGCAGCGGAAGTATCAAGGATTCATAAGCATTAAAATCCACTAATTTTGGTAGAAACTAAAGCATGCTTTTCTAAAAAGAGGGTTTTAAGATCATACCTTTCAAGAACTCTCCAAGATCTTGATTGTACAGCAACAGTCTTCACCAAAGGTCACTGTGAACCACCTCAAGGTATTCCCTACTATCCTCTTGAAGCTTTAGATAGTGTTGTGGGACTCAAGAACAACTTGAATTAGTGAAAAACATTGAACAACACACAACAGCCCAAAAGGAAGAATTCTTTCTTCTCACAGAGATTCTCTTAAAACTTCTATAATAGCTCTACTCAAATAACTCCAAATTTTTTTATTTATTGTAGATCAACATGCAAAGAAGTGAATTGCATGGCTTGCAGCTCATGTTGGAGTATTAATGAAGAGAAGATAATGGCCTTTGTGTGAGTAAGAAGATGATGATAATGAAAAAATTACATTTTCCATTTAGTATGGCATGCAAAATTGATTTTCATTTTTCTTTTAAAAATAAAAAAATATTTTGATTAATAAAACTGAAAAATGATTTTCTAAAATTAATTTCATAAATTAATTTAAAATAATAATTAATTTAATATCAAATATTAAATTAATTTTTGCACAATAATCATCTTCATATATTTAAATGATATTTAAATATATATTCTCCTGTTCTGTTTAATTTGAACGTTTCAAATTAATTTCTCAAGCTATTCTAAAGCTTATCCATTTACGAGCTAGTAGGGGGACCTCACGGACCTACAGATCATGGGCTCCAACGATTCGAGATTAATCGGCTAAACTCATTAGTTTGATCTAACCCCCATTTGTTAACTAATGGGACACACCACTATAGCCCATAGTTGAACTCCCTTCATTGTAGATATATTATGTCCACTTAATAACCATAACAGTAAGTTGATCATTCACAGGTTGTTCGTAATCATAGCTTGGTCAAAAATACCGTTATATCCCTGTGAATACATCTTGTTCCTTAAGTTTCTACTGATCCTCTAATGAACAATTTTGATTCATAATCTCTATGAATTAGATCCTTTCTCTATCATGAAAAGGCGGGGTCCTGATTGTTCAAGACCTGGAATCAATACTTAAGAGAACAACCTATCTACTAACCCTAAATAGGGTAGGAGTGAATTCCATCTTGCAAGGCTATGTCCCCAGCTATTCATCTAGTCTTATCCCCAAAATGGTAAGCTTATTGAGCAGTGCTGTTAGACTACTCTCACCGTTGTAGATCAAAGGATAATCTCGAACAAACAGGAGTTCATAGCTAGCTCGGGATTAAGATCGAGTTAACCTAGGTTATATGATAAATGAAATAGTCAGTTTTAACAGTAAACAGTCGTTATAAAGAAAAGTGACTATTTTTGGGGTCCAATCTATATGCAAACTCATTGCATAGAATGCCCCCACTCTCATGTCTCAACATGAATGATTTGTGGATCACTTCATTTGTTACTTCAATAACTTCTTGTAAGAACTATAGAGTGGGCCGCATCCATTAGTGTTACCAGGATGAGATACCCAATTTCATCCATATACTTATTAGACCATTTATGCTATATACTGTCAACTTGATACTGTTTATGTCACTACATAAAGTTACAACATTTAGACTATAGTAAGGATGCGTTTATTGGATTTCCATAATAAGATGAAAATTCAACAAGTCAATATTATTGATAAATAGAATGTTTAACACAAACTGCGAGTTCTAGGACATTCTCAACACTAATGTCAGTCCCTAGCATGTGTACTACTTAAGTAAGTAAAGATTGTAAAGAGGAAGTGGCAGGTAGAGCATGCAGGCAGTAGATGGGGATTTTGACCCAACCGCTAGAGATTCCAAAGTTAGAAAGGAATCCAGATTTTAGAAAGGAAAAGGGTAGCAATCCAGTGGTTCAGTAAACGACTCCAGAAGGGAAGTCGAGCTTTAGAAGATGTTGAAGTTTGGTTAGAATAAACTAAGAAGAGAGAGTTAGTGTGTTGGATGTTTAGATGACCGTAAAGTCAAAAAATGCAGTATTCTTACTGTAAGAAGGAGTAGAGATTTCGCGGGAGATCTTAGACGCCAGAAGGAGTAGTGTTCAGGCCGTGTCATGAATAGAACTCAGGAAAGCCGTAATAGAATTACTATCCTAGCTCGTTTAGAAAAGCTAAAAGGATAGGTTCCTCAAGATAGTATAGGGATCAATGATGGTCACTGAGTGTGAGTGGAGATTTACAAGGTTATTCCAGTATACATTACCGAGTGTACGAGAAGAGGAAAATTAGAATTAAACCATTATAAAGCATCTGTAGAGGGAAACATGTGTTGGGATTGACGTCTTAATTCTCCTGGTTGTTTCATAGTTTGTAAACACTTTGTGAACATATTGTTATTAATAAAATACATGTTATTTTATAAGCATTTATTCAATCCAATAATCTAAGATCCGTGGTTTTTTTTATGTATCTTAAGCATGTATGTCAGACATACAAGTGGATCATGCCTTAAGTAATAACCTAAATGGTCTGTAGTATAAAGATAAAGGATGGATACCTTATCCTGGCGACACTACGGATATGACCCACTTTGTAGATGTTACAAGTGTTGTAAAGTGCTACAAATGGTCTGATACTGACCAGTCATGTGGAGACATGCGAGCGGTGGTAACCTATACAAAGAGTTTTTGTATAAAATTGGACCACAAGATGATTAGTCTCTTTATATAACGCCGTTGATAATTGAGACTTACATTTCACTAGAATGACCATAGGTGACATGACCTTAATCTTGAGTGAGTTGGAAACTCCTGCTCATGAGGGCGGTGCTTTGATTTGTATGGGTGAGAGTGGCTAGATTGCCAACTCAACAAGCCTAGCATTTTGGGGATTCGTCTGATTGGGGAGCTGGGAACTCAACTACACAAGATAGAATTCACTCCTTCCCCGAAGCAGAGGTAAGTAGATAAATTGCTCCCTTAAGGGCTGATTCCGGGTCTTGAACATAGTGGCCACACCCTCTCTTTGGAAGAGAGGACTCAGTCATAGTAGGACAGGACTTATTGTTCATTAGAGGAATCAGTGGTACTTAGGGAGTTAGATGTAACTACAGGGGAAAAAAGGTAAATTGGCCCAGCTGTACTTACAAGCGATTTGTGAAGGGTCATCGCGCTGTTGATTGGTTATATTCAATGGACACAAAAATATATTTGTAGTGCGAAGAGTACAACTGTCGGTCTTTAGTGGAGTGACCAATAGTTAACGGATGATGGATCTCATGATTAAAGAGTTTAGTCAGTTATTCACATACCATTGGAGCTTCAAGCTACAGGTCCATAAGGTCCCCTTGGTAGCTCAATGGGTTCAAGTTGAGAATCAGATTTTGGGTTAGTTTGAAGTGTTCAAATCAACAAGAGAAAGTTTAATTATATGTGATATAATTAGATTAATCCAATTATATGTGATACATTAATCTGAAGAATTAATATAAATATGATTTATATTAAATACCATAACATAGAAAAAGAACCGTGGTTTATATGTTTCATATGATGAAATATTAAAACTATAGGTTATAAATATAATATGATAAGTTGGTTATCATATTTATTTATAATATATTAATTATATTATAATTAATTCATTTTCTTTAATAACCGATTGAGTGGGAGGTTATTGGAAGTTATGGTAACTGTGAGATAAAAGGAAAATTCCAAATTAGTTGAGGTTGATCATTCATTTGTGTCGTTTGACAAAGGACTATCGAGTAAAAACATTTTACTAAACGATTGTGTCCCACAGTCTACATGATAGAGTAACGAGTTTACTATATGATAGTTACTCGTTTACTCATTGCTATACGATTGAATAGCAAAGTCTATACGATAGGCTTTCTTTTACTAAACGATCGAGTATCTAGTCTATACGATAGAATTCATCCATCTCCCACTTACTCAATTGTCTACTCGATCATCTACCTCTTTCGTTCCTCTATCCAAAGTCACAGAGAGCCCACAACTCCTAGGTTCTCACCCCGAGAATGCCAAGGTAACACTTATGGTGTTGTCTCTGTTCAGTTCGAGGTTTGAGGATCGAGCTGGACTCATTTGTGATCAAGGATTCATCAGTTCGTGTTATTGATTGTTCTGTTCATTGTGTTCGAGTATTTCTTTGAACTAGTTGCTGAACGATCGAGGGATACTTAAAGAAAGGTTCTTCAAAGGTTTGCATACTCTATTCCTTGTTTGTTCTTTTATAAGAAGTATGTTGTAATTTAGTATAAGCATGATCGTTTGTGTTTAGACTGTAATTATTTGTGTTCATTATCAATTGAACTTTGAACGATCCACTTCCGCTCACTAGATCTCTATGTTTAGATTTCCTTCAATTGGTATCAGAGTTAGGTTGTTCTGATATTCCTAATTCCATTTCTGTATTGAACATAATTAATAGTCTTGGTGGGTTTTTAAGTGTTCTACAATGCGTTTAAGAGTTAAATATGTTTGTGGATGGTTTGATGGATGCTTAGGGATGATTGCCTCTGTTTTAAAGCTTTCTTTACATTTTAAAGTTAATTTGTAAGGGCTCCTGCATTTTTGGGCACAATAACTTATTATCAAGTCTATATTCAAAGTGTTTGAAGAGTCTTGAGTCATTCGTGGTGAAGTTTCAAAGAAGTATGGGGATGCTGTTCTCATCAAGGAAGAAAAGACCAAGCGTTGGTCGTATGGTGTAGCCCAGGCTAAACGATCATTTAGATTTGGCTAAACGATCGAGTAGAAAAGTTCTAACTCAATCATGTAGCATTTACTAAACAATCGTATGGTTGATGCTAACGAATGAGTAAAGTGTTTACTCGATTAGTTTGCGTTGGCTACTCGATCGTGTAAACGATGGGGGTAAACGATCGCATAGTATATATGATACTTGTTGCATGGTAGGCGCGCAAACTAAACGATCATGTAGGCCAGCATGCTTCATCGCATAGTCACTGGCTATTCGGTCACTCGGTATATGATACTCGTCGCTTGCTCCTCGATCGTCTAGATGATCATGCTTCATCGCATAGTTGTCGTCTACTCAATTGTTTAGGCTTGCATGTAAACTTAGTGCGCTGCACGATTGAGTGGCCTTCATGCTTCATCACATATTCAAAGGTACTCGATCGTTGCTACAGGATCGTGGTTACTCGACCAACTTTACTAGATGATCATAAGGAAAAGCTACACGATCAGTGGAATGAGGATTCACCCAGGCAGTTCAAGACCCAGTTCGCTTGTTTGAACCGGTTGACTCGATGGTTCAATGTAATAGTTATTTTTATTTATGATTTTGAGGCATATTATTCCCGTCCATCATCATTTATTTTAATGTACATGAGATGTAGGTTAGTTTACATGCAATAATGTATGACCTATAGATTTAAAACCCACCTTAGGTTATGCATTTATTCATGCATCATATATTATAAGTGTTATAATATAGTAGATTGCATGATTAAATTACAAGGAAGCATGCTCATGCATCATATAATATAAGAGTTATATTTGTGCATGCATTAAGCATATTCATGCATCATCTTTATATTAAAAGTGTTATGGTATAAGGGTGTATGAGAGCATGTATGCTTGGTTTGTTACTTTATTATATAAGAGTTATATAAAAGTAGTAATAAATGAACAATGCATGGAGCATGACACTTAAGTTTACTTATAAGAGTTATAAATTCTTTGTGGGTGTTGCCTCGCATTTTGGTTGGTTTTAATTGTTTCATTTTCTATAAGGGTTATAATTAATGAAATTAGAATTAAAATCGATAACCAAGAGTTGCATGCAAACTTAGGTGAAATCATGTTTTAAAAGGGTTTTAAAATTTGATTGAGACTTAAATTCATGGTTCTAATGAGATTAGAAACCTAAGTTTAATCTTTTTAAATTGGTTTAATAGGATTAAATTGATTTCCATAAAAGATTAAATTTGTAATAAATCTATCTATAAGGTACCTTTTGTCTAAGGCGGGTTCTGGCTAGGCTGGGGTATTTAAGCTGATGGAAATGGAACACCCCTACCTGGGAACCTACCTGGAGAGGTGAATTAGATAGATTTGCTGCAAGCATACAGCAGTTGATCAAAGAGTTCGTTAAAGTGTTTAATGAATGATGATCAAAGAGTTTAGATAGTTACTCGTTTACTCATTGCTGCACGATCAAGTAGCAAAGTCTATACGATAGGCTTCCTCTTATTAAGGATTGAGTATCTAGTCTATACGATAGACTTCATCCATCTCCCACTAACTCGATCGTCTACCTCCTTCATTCCTCCATCCGAAGACACACAGAGCCCACAACTCTTGGATTCTTACCCCGAGAATACCAAGGTAACACTTGTGGTGGTCTTCCTATTCAGTTTGAGGTTCGAGGATTGAGTTGGACTCAATTGTAATCGAGGATTCATTAGTTCGTGTTTTTAGCTGTTCCGTTCGTCGTGTTCGAGTATTTCTTTGAACCAATTGCTGAACGATCGAGGGATACTTGAAGAAAGGTTCTTCAAAGGTTTGCATACTCTATCCCTTGTTTGTTCTTTTATAAGAAACATGCTGTAATTAAAGTATATGCATAATCGTTTGTGTTTAGATTGTAATTGTTTGTGTTCATTCTCAATTGAATTTAGAATGATTCACTTCCGCTCACTGGATCTCTATGTTTAGATTTCCTTCAATATGCATACTAGTTATTTGTACAACTAAGTGGAAGGGTCTCACCAATTAGTAGAGAAAACAATTCGAGTTGAGTGGAGTTTGGCTAAGGATGAATAGCGGTGGGTAGGTAAAGGAAACCACCGGGAATTCCAGTAGAATCAAATGATGAGAATGTCAGACTTTCATTTGTTGGATAGTCAGTTATGAAAGGTCAAGAAGTTGCATGTAGTGCAGATTGTGCAGGAAGAGATTGAGATCTGCAGCTGGTTTAGCTATTAGAACAGTAACAAAACGTACTAGCCAGCTAGTGGCTGGTACATATAGGAAACTTTTTTGTGCTAACTAAGGCAAGCAACATTCAGGAATATGTTACCATGAAAGGGATGACTGCTCCCAGTGCGGGTAGGTAAGTCATGTTAAGAAAGGAATTTTCACAGTTAGTTCGTGTAGTCAAATAAAGCGAAGGATGACTTGTTAGACAGGAAAATAGTTAAATTCCACTAAAGCCAAAGGCGAGGTTTTAGTGGAGTTTAATAGAGAAAAGTAGTGGAATGACCTCCCATTATCAAGGGAGAGTATATGCAATGATCCAGTAGGGAATGAAAGAGTTTCCGGATGTTGTAACTAGTATAGTATTTATACATAATCAACATGTTTATATTTGTTGAATCCTAGTGTTATGTAATTAGTTGTATCTAGTAGCTGCTAAAGGAAAAGGCAGAACACGGGAGATTAAAGAAGTAAAAGATGATATCTTTGAGAAGCAAGAATTATCAGGCTTGCTACCTGATAAGGACATTGAATCTGCTATGAATTCGATCTTAGGTATAACCCTATTCCTTAGGCACCGTATAGAATGTTGTCAACAGAATTGGAAGAGCTAAGGTTTCATTTATCGGGGTTAATAAATAAGGAGCATATTAGACTCAACATGTCACCTTGGGAAGTACCAATCCCGTGCATGAGAAAGAGAGAGATGGTATTCTCAGGTGACGTAAAGTGTGTATTACCACTGCTTAGATGATCTCCTGAATAGTTGAGGGAAACTGTATGCTAAGTTCATTGAGCATGACTTCTGGTTAAGTCAAGTTGGTAACATGGGTTAATGATGTGATTTTAAGTCTTAGGATTGGAACTAAATGTTTTCTGATTAAGGTAAACATGCTTCAGTAAAGAGTTTATGTTTTACCAAGATTAATCTTATGCCAGGGTTAATATGTGATTTCAAGCAACTTAACTTCATGTTGGGAAGTAAGACCAACACATAATGTTTAATGAATATGAATTCCTATGTATGATTTCATGTCTAACATGTTTAAAGATAACTTGTTTCTTAAGATGTGGAGCATGCGTTAGTATTGATGTTAAGGCTTTAGTAATATTGACCTATTATATTTTTTAAACGCCTGAATTAGGAAATAACATTGGTATTCTTAAAAGCTATTGAGAAGGATGATGAAAGTAAAGAAGGTATCCTAAGGGCATTTCAATATTATGGATGAAAGTTATACATGAACTTTCTTATTTGTCCATGTCCATCACTTGTATGCTTGTCGAACATTTCGAGCAACATTGAGAGCTGGAATGGGAGGACAATCCTCCATTAGGAAAAAATGAAGCTCATCAATGATAAGGATTGTGTTGATCGTATTTTTCCACAAAGTGTAGTGGTGAGTAAATTTAGGGTAGTAGAAGTCATGTTGAAAAGATTGTTGAAACCATACAAATTATTTATAATTAGCCTAATGGCATTGAACCATCAAGACAACCAATCGATGTGTTGGGAATGTCTTAAAACTCAAAGTTCATAATCATGGAAACATATTCTAGTTATCAATGAAAGTATTATTGAAGTTTTTATTCAATAAAAGTGTTATTGAAATTGCTTTGTGTAATAAAATTCCAATAAATGAATCCATGGCTATTGTATGAATACTGTAACTTTATGTAGAGACATAAAAGAGGATCAAGTTATAGTATATAGCCAAAAAGGCCTATAGGTATATGGATGAGATTGGATACCTTGTCCTGGGGATACTATGGATGCGGCCTACTTTGTATAATGATACAAACAACGTGATTCTGTAATGTTCATGTAGAGACATGCGAGTAGGGGCATCCTATGCAAAAGAGTTTTTCATAAGACTGGACCATGAAAAAAGTCACTTTTTCTTTATAACAACTGTTTACTGGTAAAACTGACTATTTAAATTTGATGACCTAGGGTAACTCAATCTTAATCTTGAACTAACTATGAACTCTTGTTTATTCGGGATTATCCTTTGATTTGCATAGGTGAGAGTAGTTAAACAATACTACTAAACAAATCTCCAATTTTGGAGATAAGACCGAATAGATAGCTGGGGACATAGTTCTATAAGATGAAACTCACTCCTACCCATTTTAGGGTTAGCAGATAGGTTGTTCACGTAAGTGCTGATTCCTGGTCTTGAACAAAGGGGCCTCACCCTTTCATGCCCGAGAGGGACATGGTTTAGTAGTTAGACTAAAAATCAATTATTCAATAAAGGATCAGTGGGAGCTTAAGGAGCAAGATATATTTATAAGGGTAAAACGGTAATTTTGATCCAACTGTAAATACGAACGACTTGTAAAGGATCAACTTACTGATTATGGTTAAATTAAGTGGACAAAAATATATCTACAGTGAGGAGAGTGCAACCATCGAGCTATAGTGGTATGTCTCGATGGTTAACGAATATTGATTTACTCGAGTTAAAGAGTTTAATTGATTAATTTCAAATCGTTGGAGCTCATGATCTGTTAGGTCCATAAGGTCCCTCTACTACCACGTAAAACATTAACACCTTGGATTAGAAAATTAAGCAAATTTTGAAGTGTTCAAAATTCGATTTTAGGGTTTTGAATTTGAAATATTCAAATTCAATTTTAGGGTTTGGATAATTATATTTGTTATAATTAAACGTTTTAATTTATTAAAATTAAACGTAAATTAGAGAGTTTAAAGTATTTAAATATTGATTTAAATATTGATGACATGAATAGGATTCATGTTTGAATTAGATGTTTTATTAATATAATATTTGATATTAAATTATTTTTATTTAATTAATTTATTAAATTTGTTTTATTAATTATTTAAATAAAAATATTTTCAAATTTAATAAATTCAATTTTAGAAATTTAGTTTATTATTTAACATAATTCCAATTAATTTAAATAAAATTTGAATTTTAAATTTGTAAGTAGAAAAGTCAAACATTTGGGTTTTTTAGTGGGGGTTTTCCAATTCTTGACACCTAGGCCACTCACTTAGTACAATTTGAAGTGTCACTTTGCTGAATGAGTGTAGTGCTTGCATGAATAAGTTTGATAAAAGCTACATTATCTTTCATTTTCAATTCATGCATTGAAAATAAGTGAAATTTTTAGATTTTTCCTTTTATTCTCAACTCTCTCTCAAACCCTTTGAACTCTAATTTAATTGTGAGTTTCCACCATTCAATTCAAAGCTAAGAATAGTAGAGAAGAATCTCATAGTAGTCTACTACTTATTTGAAGGTCGAATTCGTGGTTTCAGCAAGGTTGAGAAGAGTTTCTACAAAGGTATACTTCATATGAAACCCTCTCTTTTTTGTAAATTTGTCATTGCAATCTTTTAAACTAAAATTAAGTATAATTAAAGTACTTATTAATTTTGTTAGCTTCTGAATTTTTCATGTTTAACCCATCGTAATGTACCATAAGTGACATCTATTTTGTAATGATGTTTCAGTGAGGCAGGACAAAAGTCATCGTAGAGTGATCATGTGCCCCTTCACTGAGATGACACAATCTCAACTAAAGGCAAGTGTTGTTTTTGGGCAAATTAAAATCACTTAGTTAGAAATAAGTAGCTGAATTTTCCTAAGTTAATTAACCCTAGGTAAAATGCTCAGTGGGAGGAAAATGGGGTATATGATACTTTATTTCATCCTCTTCACGTTTCTCCTTAAAATTCACACTCTGAGATATATACTTGGCCTTGAGGCACCATGGGAGTCCCCCTACAAGTGGCATTTGTATAGATCAATATCAAGGTGAATGAAGAGTGTGTTTATAGTTTGAAGTAAAGTTTCATGCATGCCCTCGTGGCACCGTGGGTGCCTCCCTAAAGGATGGAATTTTTGCATGGTTTTATTCAATCTCCAGAAATAGATAGGGTTGCTTTAGTTTCATGTCCCAATCGGTTTTTCCATACGGTTGGCTCATTGGGGCAAAACTCTAGGACTTAAAATGAGTGGTTACATTTACAAGAATTGTTAAACGAATTTAACAAATTCTAGACCGAACAATGGTGATTGATAGTTATAGTAACAAGGTGTTGTTCTATCTATTAGTTGAGAGTGTCTCATTTCACTGAAGAGGAACTTGATTACTCTATGGTGACTTTTGTCCTACCTCACTGAAACATCGTTGCAAAATGGATGTTAATTAGGGTACATTGGACTATTTTGCTAAAATTGATTGGTTGTCTTGTTGGTTTAATGAGAATAGACTAATAAAAATAATTTGTATGGTTTTAGCAATCTATTATCAATATGACTTTCGCTACCTTAAATCTACCCACCACTGACAAACTAACGGGTGAAAATTACACTTCATGGAAAAATACGATCAACACAATACTTATCATCAATGACCTTCGTTTTGTCCGTATGAAAGATTGTCCTCCTATTCTAGCTTCTAATACTGCTCGAAATGTTCGTAAAGCATACGAGCGTTGGACACGGGCAAACGAGAAAGCCCTAGCAGACTTCTTGGCGAGACTTTACGAAGTCTTGGCCAAGAAGCATGAGCCCATGCTCACAGCCCATGAGATCATGGAATCTTTGAGGGGAATGTTCAGACAACCGTTTGTACAACTCAGTCATGACGCTATCAAACAGATCTTTAATGCTCATGTACAAGAAGAAGCATCTGTTCGAGAAGATGTTCTCAACATGATGGTCCACTTCAACGTGGTGGAGATGAATGGGTCCGTCATCAATGAACCTAGTAAGGTTAGCTTCATTTTGGAGACTTTACTTGAAAGTTTCCTACATTTCCGTAGCAATATTGTTTTGAACAGGATTGACTATAACCTAACCACCTTGCTCAATGAGCTACGGATGTTCCAATCCTTAATAAAAAGCAAGGAATAGAAGGGTGAGGCTATTGGGAATGTCCTAAACTCGCAGTTCGTAAATGTTGTTAACATATTCTATTTATCAATAAAAATATTATTAAGTATTTTATTCAATAAATTACTATTGATATTGCATTCTTTTATGAGAATCCAATAAACAAATCCATGGCTATAACATGAATACTTTAACTTTATGTGGCGACATAAAAGAGGATCAAGTTCTAGTATGTAGCAAAATGGTCTAGAAGTATACAGATGAGATTGGGTACCTCATCTTGGTGACACTATTGGATGTGGCCCATTTTATATATTGATACAAATGAAATGATCCAAAAATCATTCATGTGGAGACATGTGAGTGGGGGCATCCTGTGCAATGTGTTTGCATAAGACCGAACCTCGAAATAGTCACTTTTGTTAACAGTTGTTTACTATTAAAACTGACTATCTCAAACTCAATGACCTAGGGTAACTCGATCTTAATCCTAAGCTAACTATGAACTTCTATTTATTCGGGATTATCCTTTGATCTGCATAGGTGACAGTAGTCCAACAACACTGCTCAATAAGCCTCGGATAAGAGTAGATAGATAGCTGGGTGTTGGGATTGGTGTCCTAATTCTCTCGGAGTCTCGTAGTTTGTAAATTGTACACATTATTATGAATAAAATAAGAGTTATTTTATTTGGCATTTACTCATAACCAATAAACAAAGCTCCATGGTTATTGTATGTAAATTTAAGCATGTATGTGAGATATACAACTGGATCATGCCTTAAATGATAACCTAAACAGGTTTGTAGTATAAGGATTAATGAGGGATACCTGATCCTGGTGATACTATGGATACGGCCCACTTTATAGAGGTTTGCAAGTGTTGTGAATGACTACAGATGGTAGATCCTGACCATTCATGTGGAGACATGCGAGCGGGGATGTCCTATACAAAGAGTTTGTATAAGACTGAACCACAAGATGAATAGTCTCTCTATATAACGTCGTTGATACTTGAGACTTACATCTCACCTAAACGACCATAGGTGACATGACCTTAATCTTGAGTGTTTTGGGAACTCTTGTCTTTGAGGGTGGTCCTTTGATAGTATACGTGAGAGTGGCCAGATTGCCAACTCAACATGCCTACCTTTTTGGGTATTTGTTTGATTTGGGAGCTGGGAACTCAGTTACACAAGATGGAATTCACTCCTTCCTCGAAGTAGAGGTAAGTAGATAGATTGCTCTCTTAAGGCCTGATTCCGGGTCTTGAACATAGTGGCCACAACTTCTCTTTGGAAGAGAGGACTCAGTCATAGTAGGACTATGACTTATGTTCATTAGATGGATCAGTGGTACTTAAGGAGTTAGATGTAACTACAGGGGCATAACTTTTATTGGCCCAGCTATACTTACGAGCAATCTGTGAAGGGTTATCGCACTGTTGATTGGTTGATATGGACACGAAATATATTTGTAGTAAGGAGAGTGCAACTATTGGTCTTTAGTGGAGTGTCTGGCAGTTAATGGATGGTGGATCCCATGACTAAAGAGTTTAGTCAGTTATTCATGTACCGTTGGAGATTCAAGCTACATGTCCATAAGGTCCCCTTGGTAGGTCAATGGATTCAAGTTGAGAATTAGTTCTTGGTGTTGATTTGAAATGTTCAAATTGACAAGAGGAAATTTGATTATATATAATATTATCGGTGTGATGTATGAGATACATCAAGTGAAGGATTAATGTAAATGAGATTTACATTAAGTAACATGAAATAGAAAAAGAATTATGGATTATATGTTTCATAACATGAAATATTAAAACTCTAGGTTATAAATATAATATGGTAAGTTGGTTATCATATATATTTATAATAATATTAATTAATGGGTAATTATATCTTTTTCTCTAATAAACAATTGAGTGGGAGGTTATTGGTGGTTTCATGGTAACCGTAAGATAAAAGGAAAAATGTTTTCCTAAATTTAGAAGTTGTTGTGAGAGTTTCTATTCTTGGAAACTCACTCATGGTTTGCTGTCAAGTGAATAAGATTCACTAAACGATAGTTGAAGAGACACTAAACGATCGTGGAGTGACACTCCACGATAGTTCACTCAGCTGGTCATCTTCTAATGATCGTAGGGCTTTTGTTATATGATAGCTTGCCATCTTCTAAACGATTGGGCATCATCTATACAATAGACTCTCTTCATCTCCCACCTGCTCAATCGTTTACATGATTCTTATTCCTCCGATCTCTTCCTCTAACCAAGTCCACTCAGAGTCCACACTTCTGGATTCTCACACCGAGAATACCAAGGTAGCCATTGTGGTGGTGTCTTACTCAACTCGACTGAGTTGAGGTTTTTAGAGGTCGTTTATTGTGTTCGAGTTTGCCATTGCTCGTGCTATGTTGGGATCACTGTGTTCGAGCGTTCGTGTGTTGTAATCTTGGAGATTGAACAAGCATTCGTGATTGAGGGCATTTGAAGATGAGTCTTCAAAAGGTATGTTTAATCTTTCCCTTAATTATCTTGTTAAGCATGCTATAATTTCGTATTGTGCATGACCGGTTAGTTTGTGTTTCTTGACCGTAATTGTGTATGTTCAAATACAAATGGAATTGGAACGATTATTCCGCTACTCATGTAAATCCTCATGTATGATTTCCTTCAATTGGTATCAGAGTCAGGTTTTTATGATATTCCAAATTTCAATTTTGTTTTGAACTTCTTTTACAGTCGTAGTGGGTTTCCTGCATTTGAATTTAAGTGTTAAATGCGTTTGTGAATGGCGTTGATGAATATTTACGGATTAATTGCCTCTGTTTAAAAGCTTTCTTTTGAATACAAAGTCTTAATTTATAAGGGCCTCTGTGTTTTTGGGTATAATTAACAAGAAATCGAGTCTGTAATTCAAAGTGTTTGAATTTGTCGAGTTATTCTTGATGAAGAAGCATGGAGATGCGGTTCTCAGCGAATAAGAATACCAAGAGTTGGTCGTGTCGTGTAGCCTCAGGTTAATAATCGTTGGGATTTGGCTAAACGAACGTGTAGATTTTTCTATGCGATCGTGTAGTATTTACTAAACGATCGTTTAACTAATGCTAAATGATGGGGTAAAGTGTTTGCTCTATCATGTAGCATTGGTTTCCTGATCGTGTGGACGCTGGAGGTAAATGATCGAGTGGGAGCATATGATGCTCGTTGTTTAATAAAAGACGCATGCACTAAACGATCGTGTAGTTAGCATGCCTCATCACATAGTTACTGACTATACGATCACGTGGTATACGACACTTAGGCTATTTATAAGCATTTGAAATGCCTTGTATGTGTTTACTTTGTGTTGTGGATGGTTTTGGTTGTTTCTTTTATAAGCATTGAAATAGAATTTAGAACTAAAATCGATAAGAAAGAGTTGCATGCGGACTTAGGTGAACTCATGTTTTGAAAGGGTTTTAAAAGTGGATTGAGATAGACCTAAGTTCAAGGTTCTAATGGGATTAGCAACCTAGTTTAATATTTTTAAATCGGTTTAATAGGATTAAATTGATTGGCATAAAAGATTAAATTGTATTAAATCTATCTATAAGGGACCTTTTGTCTAAGGCGGTTTTTGTCTAGGCTGGGGTACTTAAGCTAACGAAAACATAACACTCCTACCTAGGAACCTACTTGGAAAGGTGAATTAGATAGATTTTTTGCAAGCATGCGACAGTTGGTCAAAGACTCTGTAAAAGAGTTTAATGGATGATGATCAAAAGTTGTTAACTATCCAAAGTAAAAGTTACTCTTGGGAAGACCAAAAAGTCATTCTTAGCCGTATTTTTTCTAAGTAAACTAAACCTTAGGTTATAAAATACTCAGTGGGAGGAAGAGATGTATATGATATATAAATGATTCCACTCACATTTCTATCTGAATGTTCACGTTATGAGATTCATGCTTGGCCTCATTGTGCCTTGGGAACTCTTGCCTTTAAGGACGGTCCTTTGATTTGCATGGGTGCAAGGGGTCAAGTCGTCGACTCAAACCTACCACTTTGGGGATTCGTCTGATTTTGGAGCTGGGAACTCAGCTACACAAGATGGAATTCACTTCTTCCTCGAAGCAGAGTTAAGTAGATAGATTGCTCCCTTAAGGGCTAATTATGGGGCTTGAATGATGCGGTGCCACACACCTTCTCATGACCCGAGAGGTGTCCACACATAGTAAGACTATGTTATATTGTTCATTAGAGGGATCAGTGGTACTTAAGAAGTTAGATGTGTTGGGGTTGATGCCCTAAAGTCTCGTGTCCTGTAGTTTATAAACAATTTGTACGAATGCTTGTGATGTATAATATATGATATTTACTTCAGTTCTTGCTTTTGCTCATCTGAATGTTTTATTTGATTTACCACAAACCAATAAACTAAAATTCATGGTTATCATTATGTAACTTAAGCATGTATATGGTGACATACAAATGGATCATGTCTTAACTGATAACCAAAATGGTCTGTAGTATATGGATATAGGAAGGAAACCTTATCCTGGTAACGTTATAGATGCGGCCTGCTTTGTGGAATAGTCACAAGTGTTGTGACTTGTCACAGATGGTCTGATTCTGATGATTCGTGTAGGGGACATGTAAGCGAGGACGTCCTATACAAAGAGTTTGTATAAGACCTGACCATGAAGTGTTAATGTCTCGTTATATAACACCATTCATGACAGAGACTTCACTTCGCTAGGATGATTATAGGTAACATGACCTCAATCCTGAGTGAGTTGGGAACTCCTGCCATTGAGGGCGGTCCTTTGATTTGCATGGGTGCGAGTGGCCAAACCGCCGACTTAAACCTACCATTTTGGGGATTCGTCTGATTTGGGTGCTAGGAACTCAGTTACACAGATGAAATTCACTCCTTTCCCAAAGTAAGGGAAAATAGATAGATAGCTCCCTAAAGGATGATTCCAGGGCTTGAACGAGGTGGCGCCACACACCTTCTCATGTCCCGAGAGTTTTTCACACATAGTTGGACTATGTTGTATTGTTCATTAGAGAGATCAATGGTACTTAAGGAGTGAGATGTAACTATAGGGACAAAATGGTAAATTGGCCCAGCTGTACTTACGAGCATCTGTGAAGGGTTATCGTACTCATGATTGGTTATATACGATGGACACAAAATATATATGTGGCAAGAAGAGTTCCGTTGTTGGTCTTTAGTAGAATGCCTGGCAGTTAACAGATTGTGGATCTCGTAGCTAAAGATTTTAGTTAGCTATTCATGTACCGTTGGAGCTTCGAGCCATAGATCCATAAGGTCCCCTTGGTAGCTTGGATACAAGTTGAGAATCAGTTCTTGGGTCAGTTTGAAATGTTCAAATTGAAAAGAGGGAGTTCGATTATATATGATATAATTGAACTGGTTAATTATACATGATATGATTGACTAAATGTATGAGATACATTATTTTGGAGGAAATTGGATATAAATATGATTTATATCAAGTAGAGGAGAAAACACTATAGTTGATATATGATATCAAACTATAGGTTAAGAATATAATATGATTATATTCATTATTTTATTAATTGGGTGGTTATGAGATAATTGGCTAAAGTTTTCTCCGAATTCGTGTGAAAATGGGAAGTTCAATTCAGTTCTAGTAACTAAAGAATAAAATGAAAACTGTTTTCATTTTGCAAAAGGTACGAAAAATACATGCTAAATTTCTCACGGTGTGAAAGTCTTGTATCGCTTAGTGTTGAGAGCCTATACGATAGCACCCACTTACTAAACGATCGCACACCCGCGTTTCCTAAACGATCGTCCGCAACTTCTTAAACGATCGCTTATCTTTACTAGACGATCGCTTAGTGCCTGAGCGTATCTAAACGAACGCTTATCTTTTACCTAGACGATTGCTTAGCAATTATTAAATGATCGCATACCCTGATCTAAACGATCAAGCACCCGACTATACGATAGTCATCTCTTTCTCCCACTTGCTTGTTCGTAGTACACGTAGTTTTTCCTCCTCCCCTGTACCAATTCCATTAAAGCCCGCCCTTTGGATTCTCACTCCGAGAATACTGAGGGCTTCAAGTGGTGGTGTCTCCCCGTTCATTGTTGTTCATGCGTAGCTGTTCGTTAGACGATCGTGGCGTTGATAGGTGATTGCTTGTCGAACGAGAAAGAGCATGAGGAGTTCGTTCACAGTGAGACCGAGATTTCTAAAGAAATTCTTCAATTGGTAAGTCTCTTGTATTTAATCTTTTAAAGCATGCCAGTAATTAGTGTTTTCAATGCATATCTGTATGTTAGAATATATGTGTGAAAATTCTGTCACAATGAAATCAGAAAGATCCACTTCTACTCATAGGTACTCTTGTATAAGAGTTCCTTCAAGATGTAACTACAGGGGCAAAACGGTAAATTTGTCCAGTTGTACTTACGAGCATCTGTGAAGGTTACTGTATTGTTGATTGGTTATATTCGATGGACACAGAAATATATCTGTATAAGGAGAGTTCAGCTGTCGGTCTTTAGTGGAATGCCTGACAGTTAGGATGGTGGATCTTGTGGCTAAAGAGTTTAGTCAGCTATTTACATACTGTTGGAGCTTCGAGCCATAGGTCCATAAGGTCTCCTTGGCAGCTCAATGGATTCAAGTTGAGAATCAGTTTTTGGGTCAGTTTGAAATGTTCAAATTGACTAAAGGGAGTTTTATTATATATGATATGATTGAACTAGTTAATTATATTTGATATGATTGACTTTATGTATGAGATACATTAATTGGTGGAAAAGAGATATAAATATGATTTATATCTAGTGGAGGAGAAAACACTATGGTTGATATATGATATTAAACTATAGGTTAATGAATATAATATGATTATATTTATTATTTTAATTTTGGACAATTATAGGATAATTGGTTGTCGTTTTCTTTGTAACCGTGCGTTAGTGAGAAGTTCCAATCGGTTTTCGTTACTGAAGAATAAAATGAAAATTCTTTTCATTTTGTAAAGAACACAGTTAATTGATCACGAAGTGTTTTGCTGCTTATCACTTAGTAAATTGAGAGACTATACGATAGCTCGCTTTTACTACACGATCGCTTACACGCACTCGCCATCTTTCTAAACGATCGCTTACTTTTTACTAAATGATCGTCTAGCACCCAAGCATTTAGTAAATGATCGTATAGGCAATCGTTTCCCTTTTAGTACATGATCATGTACTTCACCTAAACGATCAAGCATTTTGTCTGTACGATAGATGCAACCTTCTCCCACTTGCTTGATCGTTGTATACGATATCTTTTCCTCCTTCCCTCTACCAAATCCGAACAGAACCCATTCTTTGGATTCTCACACCGAGAATACTAAGGGTTCCAAGTGGTGGTTTCGTCCCCATCTTCTTGATGTTCGTGTGGAGGCCATTCGTGGTAGACGACTGGAGTTTTGGTGAACGAAAGGTTGACGTTCCATCGAAAGCGAGAGGAATCTGTTCTCCTGGAGAGAGCGAAATTTTTGCTATGAAGAAAGGTTCTTCGACTGGTAAGTTTTCTTGTTCTCTAGTTATTTATTCTTAAAGCATGCCGGTAATTTAAAGTATGATGCATATCTGTTTGTTTGAATGTAAATGTGGTAATTCTGTCTCAATGTCTTTGGAAAGATCTGCTTCTGCTCAGAGGTACTCTTATATAAGAGTTCCTTCAATTGGTATCAGAGCTAGATTTCTTATACTCCAAATTCATTAATGCAAAGAATTGCATTTGCATTCTCAGTGGGTAAAAGCATGTCTACTCTCTGTTTAATCGTTAAATCGTTTGTTGATGTTTGGATTAATGGAATTTCTGGGATGCAGCCTCTGGTTTGTTAATTTCTTTTACATTTCGAGTTAATTGTAAAGGCCTCTGCATTTTTGGGCATAATTAACTGCTATCGAGTATGTAATTTCAAAGTAGTTTGAGTATGTGAGTAGTTCGAGAAGAAGCTTCGTAGTAAGGGTTGTTGTTCTTTGAGGATGAAGATGATCAAGCATTGGTCGGGTCGTGTAGATGATGGGATAGATGATCGTTGAGTATCAGATACTCGGGTGTTGTTTTACACGAATGCACTAGATGATCGTATAGCTCAGCAAGCTTCATTGCTTATTTACTGACTATAGATCGCGGAGTAAATCGTTTACCTATCGTTGTTAAGTGATCATCCAGACGATCGGGCTTCGTAGCTTCGTTGTTGTCTAAACGATTGTTTAGTACCTACGCGTTTTCGTCTTTTGCGCTAGACAATCGTTTACCTGGCGAGCATTTACTAAATGATGGGAGCTTCGCCCGACGGTTCAAGACCCGATTCGCCTGTGAACCGGTTTGAAAAATATAATAGATAGAGTTTTTCATTTCGATTTTGAGGTGGTTCATCCCGGTCCATTAATCTGTGTTAATATACATAGGGTGTATGTTTTAATTATATGTCATATGGTATGCACATATAGAAAAATCCCTCATTAGGTTATGCATTGGTCATGTATCATCTCTTTATTATAAGTGTTATGATTTAAAGAAGCATGATTTAAATTATGTAAGAACATGCTCATGCATCATTTAATATAAGAGTTATATTTATGCATGCATAAATCATTGACATGCATCATCTTTATATAATAATTGTTATAGTATAAGGGTGTATGGAAAGCATGCGTGCTTGGTTGTTACTTGTATGTAAAAGTTATGTATAGTAATGACCGGACATTGCATGAAGCATGACACATAGGTTAAATTTATAATTGTTAAAAATAACTCGTTGTGCATGTATGTTTTAGTTGTTTCTTTCAAAAAGGTTATAAAAAGAAATTAGAACTAAAATCAATAAGAAATACATGCATACCAACTTAGGTTTAAATCATGGTTTTAAAATTATTTTAAAACTTGGATGAGATAGACTTAAAATCACGGTTCTAATATGACTAGCAACCTTAGGCTTTAATCTTTTAATCAGTTTAATAGAATTAAATTAACTAATAAAAAGTTAAGCTGTAGCAAATCTATCTATAAGGGACCTTTTGACTAAGGCAGGTTCTGTCTAGGCTGGGGTTTTTAAGGTGACAGAAATGGAACACCCCTACCTGGGAACCTAACTGGAAAGGTGAATTAGATAGATTTGATGTATGCATGCAAGGTTAAGGATAGTCCATTAAAGCGTTTAATGTGACTACTTGAACTTGTTTTTATTTCAAAGACAAAAGTTGTTTTTTAGCAGACCAAAATGACTTAGACTAAAATCAGTAGTCGAATTGTCCAGGTTAATGAACCCCTAGGTAGAACATTCAGTGGGAGGTACTTGGGGCATTTGATGCTTCATTTAAATCTCTCACGTTTCTTCCTTTTATTGTCCACACCGTGAGACCTATCCTCGGTATCGTGGCACATTAGAAGTGTCCCTCTAAAGGATGGTGTTTGGGTAGGTCAATATCAAGGTGGATGGAGAGAATGTTCATAGTAAGTGGGAGCGGAAAGTGTGACAACATATCCCTCAGTCTGCCTCGTTGGATTGAATAAAGTTTCTACGCATCGCCTCGAGGCACCCTGGGAGTGTCCCCTTATAGGATGGAAGTTTTGTGCATTTCTTTATTTGATCTCCTGTATGGGATAAGGTTACTTAGTCTCTTGTCCTAATTTGCTTCTTCCCTACGGTGGGCGCATTAGGGCGGGGCTTTGAGGCTGAAAACGAGGGGTCACACTTATGGAATTGTTAAGGGTTAACAGTTCTGAACCGAACAAATGGTGATTGTTAGGTTCAGTTCCAAGAGTTGGTTCTACCTAATGGTTGAGAATGTCTCATCCCAGTGATGGGGCATTCATCGGTGACGTTTTGAAGGAACTCTTAAACAATAGTATCAATGAGCGGGTTCAGATCTTTCCTATTTTATTGTGATCGAATTACCACACACACATTCTAACAAACAAATATGCATTGTCACACTAGTTATAGACATGATTTAACAATTAAAATACAACATATTGAGTAAACGTACCAATTGAAGACTATCTTCACTCGAACTCAATCCAGCGGAAGCGACTCCTCTACGATCCTTATCGCCCAGCAATCAGTCATCTAACACCACCACAATCGTCTATACGAACGGCAGTGCACGAACAAGTAGCAACTGGGGACGACACCACCACTTGAAGCCCTTGGTATTCTCGGAGTGAGAATCCAGAGAGCGGACTTTGATGGAATTGGTAGAGGGAGGAGGAAAGGATGATCATATAGAACGACAAGCAAGTGGGAGATAGTAGGTGACTATCGTATAGTCGGGTGCTTGTTGTAACGCTAAATTTATATCTTTAAGCATGTGGACAAATATGAATGTGAATGAATGAACAAGTCCATGTCCCCGGAAATGGTGCCGTAAACTTGATGACATAAGAATGGATGTATTATGCATGCATTGTGACAATAGATAATATGCTACAAGCTCATGTTGCCATAAACTTGTAACGCTAAAAAAAATGGAATGTCATGCTGTGTTATAACTTATGCACACTACTTCTAAATATGCGTTGTTAATGATATGCTTGTAGTATGTGCTAGAGTAATGTGTGTCACAAGTTTCCTTGCGCTAAAACCAAGTATAATTCCACGCAAGTTTCTCATAATAATCTGAGGTCGAACACAGGGATTGTTTTCGTTAATGCGTTACTTTTTTTATACATGCGACCGGTTTTTACAATTAATAAAGAATTGGGTTTATACAGGAATCTAAAGTGCGATGAAAATAAAATTTCGTTGATAAAATAAAGTTGCATTGAAAATAAAATCCTAAAATAAAATGATACAAGATACAAGATACATGATACATGATACTAAGTTCGAGACTGACTGTGAAGTTATACAAAGGATCGTGGTATACGATGGCAAGTCTTTATGAATGAATCAGAAATAGAAGGAACAAATAGTAAAAACATTGTAAGTTTGTTAATTGCGTTA
Source organism: Benincasa hispida (assembly GCF_027475165.1). NCBI lineage: Eukaryota > Viridiplantae > Streptophyta > Magnoliopsida > Cucurbitales > Cucurbitaceae > Benincasa > Benincasa hispida. The sequence continues at coordinate 26,239,048 of NC_143487.1, forward strand.
AAGATGGAACTAAGGTTTCGCTTTCCCTTGGCGTATACCTCCCGGTGATCAGCCGCGTTCCCATATCTCTATGGTGAAACAGGGATGAACGTGATGAATGCAAAGTTGCTTCCATCTCTGGACTTTCGCTTTAGTTAACGCATTATTCCAACCCTCTCTCGATAGGCGGAATAACATCCTCACTTATGCTCTCACAGGTGAAGATGTCGTCGAGCATGCTTTAGCTAAACTTAATCATTTTCTTAACACAAATTAATTTACTTGCTTAATTCGTGTTAATTACCCAGGGAATTAGGATAACGTCATGGAGAAAATGGATTATGGATGAACGAAAATAGACAGAGAGATGATAATGGTAATGATCATAACAATTAATAGTAAGATTGAGCGTCTGATACATGGTGTGAATGATAGAGTAAAGAAGATGAATACAAGTGATGAATAGAGATTTAGAGACAAATACAGAAGGAGTGTCAACATCTTGACACAAATTCCGAACGGAGGTTTTGCTTGCCGGTGTGTGGAAGTAATGGAGAGGAGAGCTTGCCTCTCAGGCTTACTCTTCTAGTAGTAATGACCTTCGTACAGAGCTTCAACGGCGGGAATTGGAAGGATTCTTTGCCCGGAGACTCACCTCTCAGCCTTGTCTCTTGATTATCCCGGATCTATTCTGGAAATTGCTTCAGACCAATCTCTCTCTCAGATTAGTATATACACATCTCTATGTATTCAAGTATATCTCTCAGTGAATTTGTAGAAGCTATTTATAGGTGAAGCTTGGCTCTTTGACTTCGTGGTCCCCACTTTATGGTTATGGTAGTTCCTGAAATGGCGGAGTGAATATTCCTTCTGTTATGCAATCAACCCGTCAGAAATGTACAACTGAAAGCTGTACATTTGTCAAAATTCTCCGCAAATGCGTTGCTCTTTACATCTTCGATCGATCGCCGCATGCGGTGTTATTTTTTATTACCTCATGCAATTTAATTTGCGTTGATCGCTAAGCTCTTGATTGATTATTGCATGCATCGTCATTGCGTTGATCATCTCTTCATTCCTGAATGATGGGCGCAATGCGACGTAGATGCGTTGTTTATTTTATCTTTGAGCCTTTAATGCATGCGGTGACTAATTTCCTGGAAAACAGAAATGGAAACACTCTATTCCACCATTACAATGGTGTTAGTGGGTGTATTGATGACATTTTATAATTCTTTCATTTCTTAGCCAATTTCTATACTATCAACGCAACTTTTCTTTATTTTAGCCCAATATCTAAATAAAACAGTATAAATAACTTGTATTTCTACAAGTTATCACTTGTCGCTCAGAGAAAGGTACATGATCGTGTAGGTTTTTGATAACATGTAGAAATGCATGTCATCTTAGGCCTTTTATTTAGAATTATGAGAACTGTTAAGCATAATATGCAGCAATTGTGTTAGGAATTCATGAGAAAATGAGCTTGTGGCATTCAACACTGAGAATCTCGGCTAACCCATTATTATGCATTATTATGCATTCAGTTGTCTATTTTTGTAGCTAACGCAAAAAGTGGATGCAAACACAGAAGCCGGGCTACTGCATAGACAACTGTATGCAGAGAAACTCTCCACCGCAAAGGTAAACGCATTCGATCAACGCATGGGTATTGCGGTAATTAGCCGTATGCGTTCATCAGGAATTGCGATCGTCAAGCGATTGCGGTCATCGTGTAGAAGTTATGGTATTAAGCGAATGCGGTCACTGCACGATGCGGCTACATGATAACGCATAATAGAGGGATCAATGCAACGCATCTTTCTCGGGAAAATCAAAATATGATGTTGACATTTCACCTACCACGACGTTAGTAGCAGAGATTCAGAAAAGGACTAACGCGTCGCGAATGTTAGAATCAGAGCAGTCCATTAATGCTGTCGGCAATCCAAGCTCTATATATAGACGTCGATGAGCAGAATTTCAACATATCTAGGACTATCCCTGCGATCCATACAAATGCGTGAGAAGAAAGCTTGACAGTTCTTCATCTCCTTCCTCCATTTCGAGTGATGATCGGAGCCTTCGACCAGAGCTAGATCTCGGGAGAGTCAACTCCACCGCCCATCCATGGCACCACCGGCAGCCTTGACACACATCTACCGGAATGTTACCTATGGTCATCCTAGTGAAGTTATTTCTCTATCATGAACGGTGTTATGTAATGAGACGTTAACACTTCATGGTCCGGTCTTATATAAACATATAGGATGCCCCCACTCGCATGTCCCCTACACGAATGATCAGGATTAGACCATCTATGACAAGTCACAACACTTGTGACTATTCCACAAAGTGGGCCCCATCCATAGCGTTACCAAGATAAGGTTTCCCTCCTATATCCATATACTATAGACCATTTTTGTTATCACTTAAGACATGATCCACTTGTATGTCACCACATACATGCTTAAGTTACATCTAGATAACCAGGGATTTTTTATTTATTGGTTCAGGATCAGACCATCTGTGACAAGTCACAACACTATGGTTGATATATGATATTAAACTATAGGTTAATGAATATAAATGATTATATTTATTATTTTAACTTTTGACAATTATAGGATAATTGGCTACTGTTTTCTCCGTAATTGTGCGTTAGTGGGAAGTTTCAATCAGTTTTCGTAACTGAAGAATAAAATAAAAATTGTTTTCATTTTGCAAAGAACACGGTTAATTGCTCACAAAGTGTTTTGCTACTTATCACTTAGTAAATTGAGAGATTATACGATAGTTCACTTTACTACATAATCACTTACATGCGTGCGCCATCTTTCTAAACGATCGCTTACCTTTTACTAAACGATCGTCTAGCGCTCGAGCATTTACTAAATGATCGTATAGATGATCATTGCCCTTTTACTACACGATCGTGTACTTCACCTAAACGATCAAGTATTTTGTCTATACGATAGACACAGCCTTCTCCCACTTGCTTGATCGTTGTATACGATCTCTTTTCCTCCTCCCCTCTACCAAATCCGAACAGAGTCCATTCTTTGGATTCTCACACCGAGAATACTAAGGGTTCCAAGGGGTGGTGTTGTCCATATCTTCCTGATGTTCATGTGGAGGCCATTCATGGTAGACGACCGGAGTTTTGGTGAACAAAAGCTTGATGTTCCAATGAAAGCGAGAGGAATCTATTCTCTTGGAGAGAGTAAGATTTTTGCTGTGAAGAAAGGTTCTTCGACTGGTAAGTTTTCTTGTTCTCTTGTTATTTATTCTTAAAGCATACCGGTAATATACAGTATGATGTATATCTGTTTGTTTGAATGTAAATGTGGTAATTCTATCATAATTTCTTTGGAAAGAAGATCCGCTTTCGCTCAAAGGTACTCTTATATAAGAGTTCCTTCATAAGGGTGGCGAGATCATCCCAATTTTAAATGGGGTTCTCAAAGGCAATACGAGAATTGGAACCAACCTTCTTAGGTATGTCTCTAGAGGACATAGTCAAATCCCTTGCTGACCACTCCTTTAAATTTCAACAGGAACTGCACAATTTGCAAAAGGACAATATCTTCAACAAGAAACAAAACAATTTCAACAAGACACCAAATCCTTTGAACAAGAGACTAGACAAGGCTTCTCAAACTTGGGCACACAAATCATACAACTTGCAATTGTGGTAAGAAAACTTGAGAGTAAATCATCTGACAAGCTCCCCATTCAAGCAGAGCATGCAAATGTAAGGTCAATTACCCTTAGAAGCGGTAAGGAAATTCCTTCTTCCTCTTAAGGTGCTAACCCAATTCAATCATCTACTAAGAAGCCAGAAACGGTAAATGAGCATGAAAACAAGGTAAATGAATCTGAGGAAGTTTCCATCTTTCCATAGGTATGTAACTACTCTCCCCCTAAGGTAGAACCATATGTTTCTAAGGCCCCCGTTCCCAGTAGACTAGCTAAGCCTAAAGGAGAAGATGTCGATTTAGAACTAATTGAAATATTTAAAAAGGTACAAATCAATATTCCTTTATTGAATGTTATACAATAAATTCCTAGATATGCAAAAGTCTGATAAGATTTATGTACAAAAAAATAAATAAATAAAAGGGAAAGAGGGGGAGAGAGTCACGGTGAGTAAAAATGTGTCTGCTTTATTGAAAAAAGACGTACCTAAAAAATGTAGAGACCCTGGAATGTTTACTTTACCTTGCAAGATAGGAGAAAGGATTATTACTCATGCTTTGCTAGATCTAGGTGCTTCAATAAATATCATGTCTTTTCATGTTTATGAAGACCTAAAACTAAATGGCCTAATAAAAATGAATGTTTGCATACAACTAGCCAATAGATCGTATATTCAACCCCTAGGCATACAAGAGGATGTTTTGTTAAGAGTTGGTGAATTAAGCTTTCCAGTAGATTTTTATATTTTGAAAATGGATGAACCATACTCTATTTCTTCTTCTAATATATGACTTGGTTGACCCTTCATGAAAACAACAAAAGCTAAAATCAATGTAGATAAGGGGTCTTTGTCACTAGAATTTGATGGAGAGATAAACTCTTTCAATATTTATTATGCCATGAAATTTCAAGAGGAGTATCTGTCTCTTTGCTCCATAGATACATGTGATATGTTTGATGAATTGTTGTTTACTATTGATGAAAATTTGGATTGTTTGGTTACCCCCTTCATTGATCTAGTTGATGATGACTCTTCGATTGACTCTTTGTTTCCTTCTAATGATTTTGATTTGAATGATAATTATTCTAATAATGATGTTGCTAAATTTCAGGTACGAGGGATCGAGCTTAAGGCTGTCCATTCATACCTCAAGTATGTCTTTCTAGGAGAAGAAAAAAACCTTTCCAATGATTATATCTAGAGAACTCACATCTTCTCAAGAATGCACACTAGTGGAAACATTGAAGAACTACAAGAAAGCAATTGGTTGGATTTTGGATGATATCAAAGGGATAAGCCCTACCCTTTACTTGCACATAATTTTTCTAGAGGACTAAGCCAAGGAAACTGTTCAGCCTCAAAGAAGACTAAATCCAACGATGATGGAAATAGTGCACAAGGAAATCCTTAACCTCCTTGAACTTGGAATAATATACCCAGTCCCAGATAGCCAATGTGTAAGTTTGATACATATGGTACCGAAGAAAACCGATATGACTATTGTGAAGAATGAAGAAGGTGAGATGATTCCAATGAGAGTACAAAACGGTTGGAGAATGTGCATAGATTTCAAAAAACTAAATGAGGTAACAAAAAAGGATCGCTTTCCTATACGTTTCAATTTCATTGACCAAATGGTTCAACGACTCGTCAGGAAATCATATTTTTGTTTTCTTGATGGTTTCTCAGGATTCTATCAAATACCAATAGCATAGGAAGATCAAGAGAAGACCACTTTTACGTACACTTACGGTACATATGCATTTAGGAGAATGCCATTTGGGCTATATGACGCTCTAGGTACATTTCAACAATGTATGGTGAGTATTTTCTCCGACTATGTAGCAAAGTGCATAGAAATCTTTATAGATGACTTCACTGTGTATGGTAATTCGTTTACACAATTTGAGTTTGATTTTAAAAAGATGCATAGAAACAAATTTAGTTTTGAATTATAAAAATTTCACTTCATGGCTTCTCACGGAATTGTTCTAGGACATCTTGTGTCATCAAAAGGCATAGAAGTAGATAAAGCAAAAATAAATGTCATTGCTAACCTTCCATATCCTTAAAACATTAGGGAAGTGCGTTCTTTTCTTGGTAGTGCAGGATTCTACAAGAGGTTCATTAAAGACTTTTCAAAAATTGAACTTCCTTTGTCAAGCCTACTTCAAAAAGATGCCTTATTTGAATTCAACGATGAATGCAAGGAAACCTTTGACAAGCTTAACGAGAAGTTGACTTCAACTCCAATCCTCCAACCACCCTGATGGGACTTGCCATTCGAGATCATGTACGATGCTAGCAACCTAGAAGTTGTAGCGATATTAGGATAGAGAGTTGACAAGAAGTGCCATGTGATGTATTTTGCATCTAGAACTCTCAATTCATCTCAAAATCAATTATTCCACCATAGAAAATGAATTTATTTCCATTATTTTTTCTTTAGATAAATTTAGATCTTACATTCTTGATTTTCCAATCATTTTTTATACTGACCATGCTGCACTTAGGTACCTCATGACGAAGAAAGAATCCAAGCCCAGACTTGCAAGATGGATCCTTCTTTTGCAAGAGTGCTTGGCCATCAAAAACAGAAAAGGACTCGAGAATTCTATGGCTAACCACCTAAGCTGAATTATGCAAGAAAAAGAGTTAATTCCAATTAGAGAAGACATTGTTGATGAACACCTTTTTAAGATATCTTCTTTCCTACCATAGTACGCCAAGATGGTAAATTATCTTGTGACTGGTAAGTTTCCCTTTAACATGTCTTCATCTAGAAGGTCTAAACTCAAAAGTAATTATAAATACTTTGTATGGGATCCTCCTTATCTATGAAAATTTTGCTCAGATCAAATAATTAGGAGATGTGTCCCTAACGAAGAGTTTGAGTCTGTTTTTTCATTTTTTCAAGAGCATAAATGTGGAGGTCATTTTAGTCCAAAATGAACTGCTAGAAAAATTTTAGAAACAGGACTATTGTGGAATTCTCTTTTTGCCGATTCATAGACATATTGCAAGTCTTGTGAAAAGTGTAAAAAATCTTGATCTTTGTCAAAAAAAAAATGAAATGCCACTTAATTCCATTCTTGTTTATGAAATATTTGATATATGGGGCTTAGATTTCATGGGTCCATTTTCTTCTTTGTTTGACTATCTGTACATTTTACTTGGAGTAGATTATGTTCCCAAGTGAGTTGAAGCAATCCCCACTAGAACAAATGATTCTTCTATTATTTCAAAATTGCTAAAAAAAATCATATCTTTTGTAGATTTTGAATTCCTAGGGCCATTATAAGCGACCAAGGAACACATTTTTGCAATAGAACTATAGAGGCATTATTGAGGAAATACGGAGTACATCACTGTGTTGCAACCCCGTATCATCCTTTAATAAATGGCCAAGTAGAAATTTCCAATAGAGAAGTGAAAAACATTCTACAAAAGACGGTTAACTTGAAGAGAAAAGATTGGAGTTCCAAACTTAATGATGCGCTTTGGACTCATAGAACCGCTTTTAAGACACCCATAGGAACAACCCCGTACATAATTGTATATGGCAAAGCATGGCATCTTCCACTAGAGGTTCAACACAAAGCGTATTGGTCAATAAAACAATATAATTTAAATCTAGCCCAAGCCGAAAAGGAAAGACTCCTAGAATTACAACAATTAGAAGAATTAAGACAAGATGCTTATGAAAATTCCAAAATTTATAAAGAGAAAACCAAAATTTTCCTTGACAATGGCTTAATAAGAAAAATACTTCAAAATAGGACAAAAAATGTTGCTTTACAATTCTAGATTACAATTGATGCTTAGAAAACTTAAATTCAAATAGTTAGATCCTTTTGAAATTATTAATGTTTTCTTTTATGGTGCAGTTGAAATAAAAAGTCTTGAAACAAGAAAGATTTTTAAGGTGAACAGGCACAGACATAAAATCTACAATAAAGAGCATGTAAACCAAGTCTAATTGAGCTTACGTTTGACTAATCCTTCATACACTTGATACCCCTTTTCGCCAATGTTGAGCAAATGACGCTAAAAATTTGAGAAACAGGACAAAATTCCTCTTTCTTTTCATTTTTCATTTCTTTTTTTTTTTTTTCTTCTTTCTTTTTCATTTTTTCTTTCATTTTTCTTCTTTCTTTCTTATTTTAGCATTTCAAATAAAAAAGAATAATTGATTCTTTTTCCTTTTTTTGTAGGTAATTCCAAGAAGAAAAGGGAAAGCTAAAAAAACAGAAAAATAAGGAATTCTCTCAAGCAAATAAACAATCAATGCCAAAAAATCAGGGACGTTTCTCTCCACATCCCTTACTTTATATCCTTGATCTCATTTGCATATTTAAAACATTAGGAACAATGTTTCATCTTTAAGTCGGGAGTGGGAAACATTACATGTTTTGGCATTCTTTGATTAAATCTTTAGTTTAAAAAAATGAACCTGGATGAAAATTTTTTGCTCTATAACGGTCTATATAGAATCATATAAATGCATGCAAGAAACCCTTGAGCATCTGAGCTTGGGTTAATAGATTAGTTGATTAGTTAGATTGATTACATAGATTTTTCGACCTTCATCTGATATATCTTGATATATTTGAGGCTTTGATTCATTTGATAGCATAACTTTGATTTTCTGAGAATATTCTTAATGCTCCAAAAGATTATTGTTTGATTCTTTACTCATTTTTCTTTAAATAAATAAATGCATGATTGATTGAATTTATGAAAACACAAAATAAAATAATCACACTCATTTTGTTTTATTCATCATTTGATTTACACAATCTCTTGATTCTTATCGATGAAATTTTGATGACACACTCTTTCAAGTAAAAATACAAGCAAAATTTTAGACATCTTAAAATTTTCAAACTACCAATTTTTCAAAAGAAAAAATCTTTTCCTTTTAATTTCATAAAAAATAAAATACTTAACTTTTATATTTATTTAAAAAATTAAAACTTTTAGAAATGTCATATTTACTCGATTTTGTTTGTCACCTCGATAGGACAATTTTTGGGTCTACGAACAACCATCTTGTTAGAGTGGCAAGCCTAGACAAAGAGATAAAATAGGGCCTTCTAAAAGAAAAGAAAAATTTGCTAGCTTAAAAAATATATATTAAGAAAACTTGAAAAAAAAAATCAAAATAACATTACTTTTACTAACGTGTGTATGTGTGTATAGGTAGAGGTGAAAAGAGCTACCTTCATCGTGCCTTATTAGAACCCACGAGAAATGAGTGATAGGTTTTCGATGGTGTGAGTATGAAAGGTATCACTCTAAGTAAAAGAAATGTCATTTAAGCTTTGTGTGCGTGAGTTTAAAAAGGCACCATTGTTTTAGAATTGCCTCTCTCTAATACAATTTAGGTATATCTTAAACCGATAACTGAGCCAGTGTAGGGCGAAAAGAAATTGAGAGATATATGTCACCTTTCCACTAGCTTTGGCTTTTAAATAAACATAAACTTAGTAGTCTTTTCTTGAAACAAGAAAAAGACCTTTTCTTTTTAAAAATGAGTTTCAACTCATTGTTAGCAAAATTTTAAACTTTTAATTAGATGTTTGTATTGTTACTTTCTTGATTGTTGAGAAAAGAGATAAGAGTCAAATGAATGTGTAAGTCAATTGAATGAATAAAACATTTGAATGAGTGAATGAAAATAAGAATGAATGAAACTTTGATTAAATAGTGAATAAACGAATTCATATTTTGTTTGAATGAATGCATATTTCTACTTTCTAACTTGCTCAGGACGACCAAGAGCTAAGTTAGGGGTATTTTATTATATCTTGAAAAGAACTATATTTTCTATGTTAATTCCCTCAAATTTACTTCAATTCTTCGCTTAAAATGTATATTTTATAGGTAAAATCCGATCCTGATAACAATGGAGTCATCATAAAAAATATGGAGCTAAATCAAGCCAAAATAGACCAAAAGAATCACTTAAGAAGAATATCAAAGCCAAATTACCATTCTATCACTCAGCTAAAATAGATCATTTTGCTGCAAAATAGGACAACATCACAAAGCTCTACGTAGCGTTGCAACGCTCCAAAGAATGAGAAAAAAATAAAAATGCGTGTGCGCGCCTGCGCAAATGAACGTAGAGCTTGAAATTCTCAATGCTGCGCAAAAGAACCTATAATTGCATGGTCGCAATGCTGCGACCCTCTTCAGCACAAAAGGCTCAGTTTTAGACTTCACAAGAGGAGAACTTCATTTTTTTTAGATAACTTTCAATTTCCACAAACACAAAAAACTTATTCTTTGTAAATTTTAGGGAGATTCTGTCAGAATTACTTCATTCTATGTTCCAATTATGAAATTCTCAATGGATATCTTGAAGAATTTACATCTCCATTAGTAGGTAAGTATTTTTCTTGGGGAATTATGTAGATGAGTATTTTCTTGAGATATTACTTGTTCTTGAAGTTCTTGCTCAGATTTTGAATAAAATTGATTAAAAATGAATTGACAACTCAATTTTCATTGATTTTTGTATGCAAAATTACATGGTTCTATAACAAAACTTTAATTAGGTTGCAAGAATTAGTAATCTTGATAGAAACTTGGACTTATTTTCCTATTTTCTTGAAAGAACCTACTAATTCAAAACATTCATACAATCAATCTTCAATTTTCAGTCTTTTGATTTCAAGAATTGTCATCGTTAAGAAAACACATGAGTCTAATGCAATTTAGGGACTAATTGTGGAATGTCTTTAGGAAGTAGTTATGAATTAAATTAGAGTTAATTGTTTAATTGGCTAATTAGGGCATTAGAGTACTTCTTTAATGAACTATGGACCAACTCAATTGCATGAATTTGTATTAAGTCCGTGATAGAATTTACTAAATCTACATAAAATCCTAAAGATTCATTTTCCCATCGGAATATTTTACATAATCTCTCTCATTTCTCTCATTACTAAAATTTTTCTTTCTATTCTTGCCTTTATTTTTATTTTAGGTAGCCCACCCCCCTCCCCCCCACACACACACATTTTTTGGCAATTAATAAAGGTTCTAAGTGGATCGACCTCTTATTCCACTATCACTACATACTAGTTGTTTTGGGTTAGATACAATTAACAACACCTATTTTTAACACCAAACAATAACCCAAATAATTCAAGATAATTAAATTAGAATTACTTGAAATTCAGGATGTCACATTCTTTTCTTCTTTAGAAACTTTCATCCCTGAAAGTTCTAATCTTGGAAAGTATCTGGGAACTTTGATCTCATCTTATCCTTTCATCTCCATGTTTCCTCCTCGAATTGATGATTCTGCCAAAAAAAAAAAAAAAAAAACAACTTTCACTAGTGTTATCTCCCAATTGCGTGAAACCTTCACCTCCCTTGCAAGAATGAATTTGCTTAGGTTTCTTCTCTTAGCTCAATTTATCATTCAACTATAAGGGCTTAAAGTCCACTAAGTGAGACGAATCTATTACACATTTTCTCAACATTGAGACATGAAAAATATTATGAACTGTAGAACGAGACTGTAGCAAGGCTAAACGATATGCTGTAAGGCTAAATGATATGCTACTGGGTCGATCCACTCTATGATCTCAAATGGCTTAATGAAACCCAGACTTAACATCCCCATTCTACCAAACCTCGAGTCACCTTTCATAGGCACTACTTAAAAGAAACACTCTATCACCTACCTTAAATTCTAGGTCCTTGTGTCTAACATTGGCGTAACTTTTCTATTTGCTATTTGCGATTTGTTTATTACTCTAATATTTTGAATGGCCTCCTCAGAAGTCTACACTAATTAAAGCCCAACAAATTTTCATTCTCCAACTTCATCCTAATAAACATTTCCCATAAAGTGTCATGCCAAAAGCAGTTTGATAACTATTAATGTATGAAAACTCCAAAGGATATAAGTAGGAGTCCTAACTTCCTACCAAACTAACGCCACAACTGCACAACATGACTTCTAGAATTTAGTTCAAATGCTCTACTTGACCATCAGTCTGTGGGTGAAAAACGGTACTGAACTCTAATTGTGTGCTTAATGTTTCCTTATGAAGTGTGACAACTTCTTCCAAATATCACTGTAAAACTTAAGATACTAAAAATCAACAATACTTTAATACATTCACTCAAAAAACTATCACAAGCTTAAGAAATCTCATTTACTAAAGACGTGTTTGAACTTATTGCACATTGAAATCTCCATACATGTGATACAACAATCAGCCATACCAATATATGGTGTAATCTCCAAATACCTAGTAGAGTGAATCAAGTCAACTAAAAATGGTTTGTACTCTAGGAGAGTTGACAATGGTGCCTCCTTAGTAGCTACATGCCTGAGGAACAATTTTGTCCAATTAAGTCTCATACTCGTTAGAAATTGGACATGAGGCTTTCTACTATTAAAGCTGTAAAACTTATTTAAGACCATTAACATGTCACTCTTAATTTTTAAAAGTGATCGCATATCATTATTTTGACCCTACTACGAACGAGTCTAAAAACACCCCTGGAAATGAAGTTTCAGAAGTTTTTGGATGCTAGAGCATCAGTAAATTGAAAACACATCTCCATAAATCATAATAACTATAATTGATTTGTGAAGATAGTTTTAACAAAAACCTACTTGAATCGTGAGTCCTAGTTTGAAAATACTCATTCTCCTTAGAGTCGATTAACTCATTGCCCATGTAAGAGAAAACATACTATCCTGTAAAGCTCTAAATCCATAATTCGGAATCCCAATTTGACACCTAACTACCCTGGCATTCCCCTACGATCTGACTGTGCAACCATAATCAACTCTTAATAATTGATACTAAATGCACAAATTTCACCTCTCTCCTTAACAAACAAAATTGGTGTGCTCCAAGGTGGAACATTAGGGCATATGAAAAACTTTGTTTAATAGTTCATATTTCCATGATTTGAGCTACTTTACCCCATCTATAACAACATCTTGCCATCAACCTAATTTTATTAACAACTCTATCTCTTATGCCAATAGTGACCTTGGAAGTTCTAACTTATCTACTATTGCATGTACCACTTTTTTCTACCTCGAGTTGGGTTATTATTAATTTTTTTCAATCAAGCTGATGACTTTGCTAGTTTATGTTTTCAGCTTGTGCACAATGTCAGAACCTCTCGGGCTTTACTAACACCTTCAATGATATACCTTTTACTGATAAAGGTTCCATTTCTCCACCTCAATAGTTTCTAACAACTATTGGTTTTAAAAACTTTACTTAAGATTATCTTTCTTTAACCTTGTGTTAGATTCCCAAGCTAAAATTGAGCTTTACCAATGTCTTGTACAATTTCTTCCACCAATACATAATAAGGTCCAAAATTCCAATGGGTAACAAGAGATTACTCTTTTACACTGAAGCCTACACTTTGTAACCACTCATATCATATCTTAAAATCCAAATCATACTCAAGTATCTGGGAGTCTTGAATACATGATGGCCTGTTTGGTAGAAAATCTAAAAAAAAAAAAAATTTGAAAACAAGGAATTGAATGAAAGCATAGTGTATTTCTTGTTTTTTTAGATGTGTTTGTTAGCAGAATTAAGAAATTGAATTCTAATTTAAAAAAATTGCAAACTAGTTGTAGTTACCCACTAAATATTAGTTGACAATAAACTAATAATAATTTATTTATGAATATGGTTTAATGTTAAAAGATTGTATCATTATTATTTTGTAATATTATGTAATGTATAGGATAAATTGAAACTTTTGTCCCTAGAGGTTTTATGGTTTATAATTAGAATTTACTCCTATAGTTTGATAAAAGCTTCATAAATAGTTCCTATGGTAGGAATATTTTAGAGGATTTAACAAACCATAGGGACTATATATGAAGTTATATCAAACCATAGGAACTAAATTCTAAATTTTAAAGCCATATGGACAAACTTTAACTTTATCCAAATCATAGGGACCACATTTTGAATTTAATCTAATTTATAATAATTACATAATACATGTTTTAATATTTAAAAAAAAATGAATTGAGTTTATAACATGACATACTATATTTCTAAATGTTTGTATCTTTATTTAATATAATTCTATATTTTAAATTTTAAAATTCAAATTCTAGATACAATGAAAATATTAAAATGTTGTTTTCAAAATTTACACTATTTGGATCACATAATCCAGAAATAGTTTTCAGAAACAGAATTTAAGTTGTCTACCAAACACATATTTGCTAAACTTATCTGAAAACACAAAACAGAATCCGAATTGCGAACCAAACAAGCCCTTAATTTCCTTTCACCAATCCAAAATAACAAAGTATTTCCTAATTACATTTAATTTGCTCAAACTTGTCTCTTGTTAAATTCGATAAATTCAATGTGTATTTTTTTTTTCGCTTTCTCAAATGAAAACATATTCTCTAGACATGTGACTATTGCAACTCTTTTATAATTTACGATTCATTTTCAAACTTCATTTCCAACTCTTGTATAATCTACAATTCATTTTCAAACTTTAGTATTCCCCACAAGTTGGCATTGCATTAAAACGACAAATACTTCTCTTTTCTCTTGACATAGTTAATTAAATTTAGTTTTTTCATCACAACAAAACACAAAGACAAAATCAAAGTACCTTAAAATCAACAATTCAATCCAACAACTTGTTTTCCCCCATTCTAAGCCTATTTTATTTCCAACCATCTTGGCTTCCTTGTCAAAATCATCTTACCAAAGTCCTATAAAGAGTTCTTCATATTGTCACTTATACACCTACTAGAATTTTTTTCCCCTTTTCAAACACGTTAGATGAAGAAGCAAAACACAACATCTTACTCAATTCACCAATCCCCAATACCACTAGAGTGATTGTGACTTGTTAATTCACTCAAATTCTTCTCAAGGCATATGATTTTAATATGTAGCAACCTTTAATAAAATCATAGTCTCTCATTCTTCTCTTTCATACCCCTAAAGCAACTTTAATCTTGTACCTATATATGTGCCTTGTGAAAGAATTTGTTGTAATACCACCACTCTTTATTATTGCAAAACATAACACTGTTCTTTACAACAAATTCGTAAGATAACTTATTCAATTGCTTAAACATGTACTTTCTCTCATATTTTCACATCCCATTGTTTTATCAAACTCCAAGATCCTTGAGTTAAAACATATGTTTCTTTTTAACAGTCATACCATATGATAAACTAGTGGTAAGTAACCTCATGGCTTTCTTTTCCCTTCTCATAGTGTCATAACTAAATACCTAAATCATACTAGCATCTGCAAACTGTCATACAAACAATAACAACCAACCGGTACATAAAGCTTAAACATGAATAAAGCACAACTTCCATATAACTTTTAATTAGTAAGATGTACTTGATGATGATGAATAATACATTGATGAGCCATAGAGACACTCTAGACCTACATTGTAAATCAATCAATAGAATCTAAAAATTTATGTTCTGATACCAACTGTAACGACCCGACTTTTTAATAGGACATTACTACATGCATGCATAAGCTTGGAAACATGCCTCTTACTACTCAACCAAAACGAATCAAAAGTTTTTATTAAAGATAGATTTTTCAATAAAGTAAACCATAAAACCTTTGCTCGAAGTACTCCTAACACAAGTTTAAAATAAAATCAGTCAAAGAACCCAAATATTTGCATGCTAAATTTAAACATGAAACATGAGAAAACATGTATGCAGAAGCATCAATCTGGTCACATAGGCTCGGTCATAGATTCTTCTTGTCATTCGTCGTCTATCCTAGTGACCCACTATTGGATCCAATAGGTGAACGTTAGCCTTCCAATCTGGGCACGGATGTACATAACATAACATAGTCATAAACATAAACATAGGCATAGGCATAAGTAGTGACCCCAAACGTCCATAAATTATGGCAGTCGTGGTGATCCCAAAGGAACATATACCATGGCAATCATGGTGATCCCGAAGAAATAAAAATCATAACGGTCGTGATGATCCTGAACGAACACAAAATCATCGCATAGGTGGTGATCCCAAAGGGACACCAAATCAGTCATAAGTAGTGAACTCAAAGGTTCACAAGCCTAAGACGTACACAGGTTGATAGAAAAGCTTACAATCACCATCTAATCTAGCATGTATAAGTGAACCAATAAGCCACATCCCATAAATCATATTATCATAGCCATTATACCCAATGTGCAAAATGCAAACATAAAACCTCATGTCATGTTCATAACAATATAGCTCATAGATTACTATAATGCTTCCGCGGTATATATTCAATCTTAACATCAACAACTTAGTTAGGGCGATTGGTTCATACACAATCTGGAAGTAAGACACTTACCTCGAATTTGAGCCCCTATAATGGCTATGCAAGCAACTAAATATCCAACAAAAGTTTGAATTAAAACCTACAACATAACCCAAATTCAAATGCAACCTTTAGGATCTAAATCCAAAATATGAAGGCTTACCCAAGAAGATTTTAGTACAAAGTCACCTTCGACCTTGATTGAGCTCGAGCTTAGCAAATCTTTACCCAAAATTCGTTACTAACATTCTATTCCTTCAACTCTCCAAAATAACATGATGCCAAACAAGCAAACTTTATGGATGTAGACCAAACATACGACTCAATTGGTCATCCATATAGATTTGGAACCTTAATTACTTATTGAAAATCACCGAACATTATTTTAAAGAAGCTGGATAGCCCACTTTCGTCTCCAAAATTCCTCCAAAATCTCCGATCAAACCTCCGTAACAAAGATTAAAACAATAATTAGGCAACCATCCATGGATACTCGAAATCTTTGAAAACTCAAAACAAAATCTCAATTTAAAATCTCCGAACAATTACCCAAAACTTAGCTTAATCCAAAATCACTTCAAAACCTCTCATATAGATTTGAACTTATGCATAAACCAAAGTTAAGGATTCCAAATCCAAATTGCAGCAACATTATTGTTCAAACCAAAAGGATTCAAACTCTTAGAACATATCAAAATTGAGGGAAAAACTCTTAATGCTGTAACATCTCCAAAAACATTAAAATTCCTCCCAACCTTGAATCTAGCATCAAAAATCATAATTAAATCAGCAGTAAGGCCCACACTTGGTTGGGTATCCAAAAACATGAACGAGAAACCCCTCAAATTCTCAACAAAGTTCACCCAAACGAAACGGTGACAACACCCAAAACAAAGATGAGTAGTGGCGATGCAAGACTGAGCGGTGATGACGCAGAATCGAGTAGCGCGGATGTGCTAACGGTGGCGACGGACTACCTCCGACGTCAAGCTTAAGGCGATGTGAAAGAACTGCAAACCAGCGGCGACGACAACTGGCTGGAGGAGGCGCGGACACTAGGAGCGATGGCGACGATGTCGGCCAGCAGTTATGTGGTCGGTCACGGGCATTGCAGGTCTGGCAGTATGGGTGTTCTGCGTGAGGTCTCGAACGACTGGGAACTTAGACACGTAAAGGAGAGAGATTTAATTTTTTTTCACCCTAATACATGTATATATAATTTTAAAGTAGTTTGACTAGTCAACATCCAAATGAATATATATATATATATATTATTTCTCTTTCCTTCTTCCATTCTCAAAATCAAATCCACCAAAATTAAATCAATTCCTTCCAAAGTTCTAAGTCCCCATATTAAATTCAAACCTCTAAATCTCTCAATTAAATTAGAAAAAAAATTTCAAATATTTTATCACTTATGATTTAAATCAAATTACCTTAACCCAACCATTCAATTTTAGTCTCAAAATTCAAAATATAACCCAAATAATTCAAATAATTAAATTAAAATTACTTGAAAATTTGGGATCTCACAGGCTAGGTCGAGACTGAGGTGATGAACTCAAGTCAGGGCAAGGGCGAGGTGGTGAACTCCGATCAGGCTGAGGGCGAGGTGAATCTAGGTCTAGCTGAGACCAATGTGGTGAACTCATACCAAACCGACAACGAGGCTGTGAACTTCGTCTAGGTCGAGTTTGGGTGAATCAAGGCCAAATGAAGGCCGAGGTGAACACAGATCATGCAGAAGCCGAAGAGAACCTGGGTCCGATCCAGGGTAGATACAAGATCGAGATCAATCATTATATGGAAAAGGAGATAAAGTCGACCATCTCTTGGTCAAAATAAACTAGAGGAGAAAACCTATAGTAAGAGCTTTAGTCAAAGAAGAGAACAGGCTTCAATAACCGATTTATTATACAAGTAAAGCAATAATGGGAGCTGAGACTAGATATCTCAAAGTGGATAAGCTTAACCTGACACTATCACTTTAGCTAGAAGGTTACACCATATTTTAAAGCGCAAAAGGTTACTGTCTTAACTTATTTCCTTTCGAGATAGGTACACAGAAACTAGAGGCACCAAGACAACTTATGAAACAGACAATAGGATTAAGTGAGCATATGACATTCATTATGAACCAAGAGAATTTATAAAGGGTCAACCCATGGCTAATTTTATTGTTGAATTAAATCCAATCGCAAGGGATACCGGCCAGGCCAAGACCAACTTAGGACGAGTCAGAGTTAGGTTGGAGGCTAAAGTGAATTCTCTTCAATCAACTAGTTATGAAACCCTATAGACCTTATTCATCGACGAATCAACAAACACAAAAGGATGTGGAGCAGGATTGATGTTCATATTCCCTCATGGAAAATGATTTAAGTATGCACCGAGATTCAATTTTTGGATTCCAATAATGAAGTTAAATATGAGGCTCTCATTGCAGGGTTAAGGGGTGCAAGAAAAACACGTGTTTAAAACCTTTTGATATTAAGTGATACTCAGTTGATAGTAAAGCAAGTAATAGCTGAATATCAGGCCAAAGATCAAGGAACGACGATGTACTTATCTAAAATTAGAGAAATGCTCCCCTCATTTTCGAAGTACAAGATCAAGCGAGTCCCAAGGTCTCATGATGCTAATGTTGATTCTTTGGCCCGATTAGCAGATGCCTATGATACAAACTTGAACAGTACAGGTCTAGTAGAAGTATTGTTCCAACCAAGCATCCCTGACGAAGAAGCTTAAAAAACAAAGGATTCTAGTACATAAGAGATTGAATTCAAAATTGAACTTGGGCCAAGAGACTAACACTACAATTGAAGAGGAAGTTGGAATGAAAATGAATTGGATGGATCCAATAATGAGATATTTGAGACAAAAAGAATTGCCTTCGGAGTAGGCAGAGGACAAGGAGAAGCAGAGGCACTAGCAACCATAACTAAAAAGAAATTTGACAATGCAACATTTAATAAAATTTTGCTTAGATCTTAGATTTAAGCATCATGTTGGGCCGATATTTATGTCGTTAATAAATTCCCTACAAAATAAAATTTATAATTCACTGAACTAACTATTTATACTATTGAGTAGCACAAGTGGCAAGTTCGGGATCGAACCAGAGAGTGCTTAATATAAAACTTCTCTAAGTTAAATCGGTCTATGGAAAGCAGTAAAACCAGGGGGTTTGTGGTTTAGTTTGACAGGAAAATAAAATGCGAGAATGTAAAGTGCAGGAAAATAAAATGCAAGAATGTAAAGGTGTAAGAAAAAGTAAAGAAATGCCTAGCTCAGGACTTTGGATCCACCCAATGTTCGATTGATCATAGGATTACTAAGGATTATTTCTCTTGACTTAGTACGCTTAGTCAACTTGCTTGGACAGCCATGACAAGCACCCTAATTACTAATTAGTAACATAATTAAAATAAATGATCGATTAATTGGGTTCAAGCACCTCATTGAAATCTTATATCTATCCTAACTACGTTTCATTTAATCTATAGAAATTTAGCAGGTTCTTACTAAGACGATTAATAAATGGAAAGACTTAATATTAATCGATTGTGTTCTTGAATAATATGAATGTCACTAAAATAATTGCTCTAGTAAATTTAGAAATTCAACCAAGCATGTTAGAAGTTTATGCCCTAATGAGATTCATGCACATAGATGCATTTTCTCTAGCCTAATAGAGAAGATATGATGGGTGACCAATCCAAACATAAATCCATGCATAGAAATTTAAGCACATTCAAGAACCACAGAAAATCAAAGAGAAATAAAAATAAGAATCAAAATCCTCAAAATAGATCCATAGGTTTCACCAAGACCTAAGCTAGCTACTTACCTTAGCCACAAAATCGATCCAAAATAAGCTTTACGATCATAAAATACACCCAATAATGAAGAATTATAGAGGAAAGGTGAAGAATAGGGGACAAAATTGGATTAGGGGCTGAAAGCTCGAAGATGGATGACCTAAAATCAAGAAAAACACTTTATATAGACAGTAGGGAGTGCCACGATGCAAGTGATTAGCACCGCGGCACGCAACGGCAAGGGCGCACCTCAGGTTCTATAAAAAATGTTTGGAGTACCGTAGAGCACAACAGTGTTATCCTAGGCGCTTAAATTCTGCCTTTGAAAATAGCTTTACGCTCTAGAAAGTGTAGTTGCGCACCTGCATTTTTTCTTCTTTTTGACTAGTTTCTTCATTAGAGTTCCAATTTGGTTCGTTCCAACTTTGTTAGCTTCTTACCGTTCTACCTCTTAAATGCTTAATACCTATAAAAAAAACATATTACATGGTCATTTTCATCCTTGTTTTCATGGTTGATGCTCCAGAGCTTTGTTTTGACTCATTTTCAACCCGTTTCGACTCTGATTGTTTGTATTCTCTATTGGTTGCTCAATTACCTAAAAGATAGCAATATAAACATGTAAAATCCACAAACAATCTCAAATTAAACAAAGAAAAATGATAATTTTATGGTGCTATCACATCACCTGCTCATCTACAAGCTTAAATTAGCTATGACCTAAGGCCCAAGTCAGTCATGACCTGAGGTCAAGGAAAACCCATTTCTACATAGAGCCTGCTTCAGAGGAACAATTGTAGTCATTAATTCACCAAGACAAAGCCAAAATCTGGGCATGAGGGCTTGATAGGGTCATTCCATGGAAAACACGAGGATTAAGAATCCTATAGCTTTTAAGGTAACAAGAGCCAAAGGTCAACTGACGAGCTTGAAGCTACTTTTAAAGTAAAAATGATCTAAGGATTGTCCGAGAATTTACTAAATTAAGCCACGTCAATGGCTACATACTCAACCCAAAACGCAAAAGGTACACATCTTGAAAGTAGAGAGTTACAAGTCCAAAAATGGACATGTTAAAATCAAACAAGCATGTTGTACTATTATGTACCATGACAAAACAACACTAAATATACTCCTAAATTGGGATTTTAGTATCAAATCTGTAACAGATTATCCTCAAAATTCCAACACAATAGTAGGAAACTAATGTTATGGGTAATTTTGGACTAGTAAAAGATGAAGATAAAAGTAGAACAAGGAGAGTTACCTAATCCCAAAAGAAAACGGACGTAAGAGTGGCAAGAAGCGGGCTCGAGAGAATTCCTAACAAATAGGGCGAAAAGGGAGGTTGGCTAGGGCTCAATTGGCCAGTTGAGCCTTTGTGGCCAATAGGCTTGCCTTAACCTCATAGGCCAAGGCTGAGCCCAGTAAATTCCTCGTGAGTAGCCGATTCAGATCAACATTTTATTCTGGAATATCCCTAGTGACCCAAATCTAGCCCTGAGTGTTTGATTTTCAAATAGGAAAAAGAAAAGTAGATTCCATATCCTAAAGAGATAAGGAAGAGCCTTGACCTCCATTATAAATAGAACATAGAAGCCCTGCAAAAAGTAAGTTCTTCTCCTCTATCTCTAGCTTGCTCAGCCTCTTTTGCTAAATACTGACTTAAGCATAGAGGTTTTGCAGGCACTACACTGGTGTTTTCTTTTCCTGTCTTGCATATTGTCTTTCTTCTCCAAAATAACAAATTTACTGTTGAAAGTACGTGAAGGTCAGGTGAGTTTTCTTGTTCGGATTTTTCCATCAACAAACACCTTTGCTAACTTCTCATCTGTAGTCTTTATTTAGCATTATCTACCGTGTGTCTAAATTCTTATGGATTTGCTTTTAAATTTTATCATGTATAAGAAGAATATTTTTCAATATGGGGACGAGTATTATAATTTCAACATTGCTATTAATATAATTTAAGAAACATTAAATATATGATTTATGTTTATCTCTATCCCGACTAAAATGAGAAATAGTTCGAGAATACCCTTATATAATTTTAAAATTATAAACAACTTGTCATTTGAAATCTTAATCAAAATTTTAAAAAGAAAAAGAAAAAGATGACTTTGAATTCCTTATATGACATTCCTCACAATTTCCCAAAATAGTTGAGTTCAGGTAAACGTACACTGATCGGGCCAATATTGCTTTAGAAACAGCCAAATTAAGCAGCCCAAGGGAACGTAGATTGGGCTGCATCTTTAAATTCGGCCGAGTCCCTGTCAATGAGAATAAGGCCCATTTAACCATTATTTTTTTTTTGTCATTTTTTATTATAATATAATATTGTATCTTCCTAATTTTTCTCCACCAATCTCGGTATGTTCTGGTAATAAACTAATACACATTCACACATAATGTAAATAATATGAATATATGAGATTAAATTAATCTACATTTACATACAGTATAATTGTAATATGAAGTTATGAGATTTTAACCACATTTTCGTGATTTTTTATCCTAACATATTATCTTCCAAATTTTTCTCCATCAATATCTATACAATTTTATCTTTTATTATTAGATTCAATTTTATCTATTTATCTTTTGATTTATATGTATATATATATTTTTTCTTATCAAACTTAGATTTGATTCACTTTGGTCTAATTCTGTTTCAATTTTTTTTATACATTTTAGAGATTTGCATTCACTTTTTGCATTTCATAAATTTTTCGTTTATATTATTACTATTTATATAGTTTATAATTTTATAAATGTAATAAAATAATATAACAATATATCATTAGTATGTAAACAGTAACATTCCGAGGCCTAGGTAAATTTTTAAATTAATTATCTCAAGTAATTGGATTTTCCCTATAATTTTACATTTTGCTGCTGAGATTGATATAGTTTAGAAGATAATATATTTAAATCTATTTGATAGGCATTTGAAATTTTTGGATTTAAGTTGATGAAAGATTTGAGATTTGTAAATTTTGAATTTAAGAAGGAAGATATGTTGTAAGCGTATGATGGACACTCACAAATAAATAACTAACAAAGGAATATTTGAGGGAAAACAATTTATTGCTTTTATTTAAAAGACTCTTCAAACTTGGCTCTTTGTGTATTCTTCTCTACGTACTTGAATTCCTTACAATTCAAAACAATCCTATTTATAAAATTCTCATGAGTCCATAACTCTCATACTTAAATACATAAGGACCCATATTAACCCCAATACTTTAATTCATGAATCTCTCGTACTTAATTACATAAAACTCTTACATTAACGTAATTAATTAACTCTCATCATTTAATTTTGTCAACTCTAATAAATTAATTCATTTATAACTTATCTAATTAAATCATATTTAATGTTCAACATCCCTTCTTAACATGTTTTCTAAAGACTCCAAGCAAAGTTCTCAACTTGTTAAACACATCAACTTTGAATGATTTTGTGAAAATATCTGCAATTTGATCTTCAATCTTCACATATTCAACTTGAACCTCCTTTCTTGAAATACAATCTCTAAGAAAGTGAAATCTTATATCAATGTGCTTGCTACGATCACGAAACACCGAATTCTTTGCTAGAGCAATTGTTGACTTATTGTCGACATGGATCACAGTAGCATCATCTTGCAAAATTCCATCTTTCTTAAGCAAATTCCTTAACCAAACTTCATGACAAACACATGAAGCTACAACAACATATTATGCCTCACAAGTAGATAATGACACAATAGGTTTCTTCTTAGAACTCCAAGTAAAAGCGGTATTACCAATAAAGAACACATATCTACTTGTACTTTTTCGGTCATTAACATCTCTAGTCCAGTCACTATCACATTAACCTTCAAGCATGAATTCTTTAGACGATGAATAAAATAACGCACAATCAAGTTTACCTTTGAGTTAATGAAGATTTCTCTTTGCCACTTTCAAATGACTAGTTGTAGGAGATTTCATAAATCGATTCACCAATTCAATGCTAAAATGAATATTTGATCGTATACAAGTCAAATATCTCAAACTCCCAATCAAGCTTTTGAAACTTGAAGGATCAACAACATCTCCTTCTTCATATTTGGACACTTTTATCCCAATTTCTATAGAAGTTGTGATAGGTTTAGAATTGATCATCTTGAACTTCTCTAGAATTTCTCTAGTATATTGTTCTTGAGAGATGAAAATACCTTATTCTGACTGTTTCACCTCAATGCCAAGATAATATGACATTAACCCAATATTTGTCTTTTCAAATTCTTGGGTCATCACCTTCTTGATATCTTCAAACGTACTTGCACAATTTCTTGTAAAAATTAAGTCATCTACATACAGAAAAATCAACAAAATATCTCTATGACCATTAGTCTTAATATAAAGAGAATGTTCATAAGGGAATCTTAAATACCCATTGTCAAGGAAATGTTTGTTGATTATGCTATTCAACTTTCTTGGCGCTTGTTTCAATCCGTACAATGCCTTCTTTAATTTTAGGGCTTTGTCTTCTTTACCTTTCACAACATAGCCAAGAGGTTGTTCTAAGTAGACTTCTTCTTCCAAATATCCATTTAAGAATGTTGATTTGACATCCATTTTATTTGAGCAGCAAGTGCAACTAACAATCTTATGGTTTCCAAACGAGCAACGATAGCAAATACTTCATCGTAATCAATGCCTTTTTTTTTAATATAGCCTTTTGTAACTAATCTTGCCTTATGTCTATCAACTTCTCCCTTTTCATTTCTTTTTGTCCTGAACACCCATTTGACACCTATTGCTTTCTTTCCACTTGGAAAATTAAAAAGTTCCCACGTATCATTCTTCTTTATAGACTTATCTTTTCATCCATAGCAATCTTCCATCTTTTGTCTTGCGAAAATTCTTCAAAATTTAAAAGTTCACTGTCACCAAATAAACAAAAAAGAGTAAGATTACTAAAACTTTGACTTAACTCTTCAGTTTCATTATATATGTCTCATAAACTTCTCATGCCACCAGGTTCTTCATTTGAACTTGCAGACAATGAAGGTGTGCTTTGTTGTTGAGTGATTGGTGACGTTTGTGGTGTTGATGGAGAAGCAATGTCAATAGACTCTTCATCATCCTTAGGAAAAAGTAAGAACTTGTAATCTTTTAGTTCATCATTCCAATTCCATGTTTCTTCATCAAACACAACATCTCTGCTTACTATCATCTTCTATGTATAGGATTATAAAACTTGTTGCCTTTTGAGCTTGCATCATAGCAAATGAAAATTTGCTTCTCACTTTTATCATCAAGCTTACTATGCTTTTGATCAAGTATATGTGCATAAGTCATACTTCCAAATACTCTAAAATGAGCAATGGATGGTTTTCCATGCTTGTTGAGGAGTTTTGTTCCACAAACTTCTAGTAGGAGAACGATAGGACAAGTACACTGCACATTCAACAACTTATGCCCAAAATTCTTTTGGCATCTTCTCTCTTCAACATGCTTCGAGCCATATTAAGTATCGTTCTATTCTTCCTCTCAACAACACCATTTTGTTGAACAGTCCATGCAACTGTCAACGATCAATGAATTCCATTTTATGCACAAAGTTTTTTTAATTCATTTGAAGTGAATTCTCCTCTTCTATCTGATCTCAGAGCTTTTATGTAATAACTGCTTTCCTTTCCAACAAGAGCTTTAAATCTCTTGAACATGCCAAATACCTCTTATTTCTCCTTGACAAAATAAAATGAAGTTTTTTGACTGAAATCATCAATAAATAATAAGAAATAATTATTATTATCGAAAGAAGTTGGTTGGTCAGTCCACAAAGATAAGTGTGACCTAACTTTAGTGGTCTCCTTGCTCTTGAAGATGATTCTCGTGGAAAACTCTGTCTTGATTGCTTGCCATAAAGGCAACCTTTACAAAATTGATCTGGATGTTTGACATATAAAAGTCTTTACCATGTCCTTCTTTGCTAATAGTCAGCCATCAAAGTTTAATGTCCAAGTCTTAAGTGCCAAATCCAAGATGGATCTTTCAAACATGACTCTAAATATTTAGCAACATTAGTTTGAATGTTTAATAAAAAAATTATATTCTTCATCATTTCCACTTTAGCAATAATATTATCACGATTATCTCTTATCGAAAAACTATAATCCTTCATTAAAATATTTAAGCCTTTCTCTAAGAGTTGTCCTGAACTCAAAATATTGTTCTTCATATCAAGCACATAATAAACATTAGAGATAAACTCATGCTTCCCATTCTTCAAGTTAATCAAAATCTTACCTTTTCCTTTAATAGGAATTTTTGTGGCATCACCAAATATGATATTCCCATTCTTCATGGTCATTGACTTACATCCACACATGTGATTGCTTGTACCATTATCAAGATACCATGCATTTTTCTCACATGTTTCTTCACCTTTGCATCCTAGAAGCAAAGATGACTCACCGCTTTTTTCATCTTTCTTAGCATAATTTGCATTTTCTTCAACTTTATTTCTACATTCCTAAGAATATTAGCTAAATTTAGGACAACTATAACATTCAAACCGTCTTTTATTGTACCTCCTTTTATTATTTGATTTTTCTCCATTTGACCTCGAATAATTTTGTCTTTTACGATCTCTTGATGAATTTGAGTTCGAATTGCTCTCAACAAAATTTTCTTTGACCGAAGTTTCCTCGACCTCGACCTCTAAAATCACCACGTCCACGATTGTTACCATGTTCTCGACCTCAATTGTTTTTTTCTTAGCTATTTTCTTTATCTTTCAACTGCAACTTTTACTGAAAAGGTTGCTCTGATGTCTATTTGCTCTTCTTGAGAAGCTTCTCTTCATGGGCTTGTAAATAAAACATAAGTGAAAGAATACATGAATATCCGTTGCAGAAGCGATCGTGTCCAGTTCTAACCGCACATAATATACTGAAAACATATAGGACGAAAACGAAATATACATAACCTAATAAGCATGCTTTTGTATAGAAATTCAAGAGGATATAGAGATCCGAAAATCACATACCCTTGAAGCCTAATCTCTTCATGATTCCTCTCCAAATTCTCGATCACAATGAACTCTTCAGTCACGAACACCAAAAAACATAGCAGCAAATTTCCAGTCAACTGGACACCATCACGTAGAGATCTCGGTATTCTCAGAGGGTAAAGAACTGTTGAGAGTTTATGAGCTTCAAGAATAATTTTGGAAGGGGAAGAATTTTTTAAGTTTTGAGAGCAAAATCACAACACCAACTCTACCAAAATTCTAACATTTTGGTGTTATAGTGGAAGACGAAGATGAAAAAAAAAACCTTTTCTCTTCCATATGTTAAATGAGAGAAACTAATTTTGGGGGGGGGGGGGGGGGCTATGAATAAAATTCATATTCATGTTTGAATCATATTCAAATATTTATTTTTCTCTCAAATAAAACTTTATATCATAATGTATCATGTACATTATATTAATTATATCTCATATAATTTTACATTAATTACATCTTATATAATTAATTCCCTTTATTAATTTGAACAATTCAAATTAATCCAAAATTAATTTGATTCTCATCTATCTGGATTGAGCTAATGAGAGGACCTTATGGACTTATAGATTGAAGCTCCGATGGTACTTGATTAATCAATTAAACTCTGAATTAATCAATTAATATTAACTATCTGTCATTTCACCAAAAACCAACAACTGCACTTTTCGCACTATAGATATATTTCCATGTCCTTTGGATATAACCGATCAACAGTGCATTGACATTCGAAAATTGCTCGTAAGTACAACTAGGCCAAATTTACTGTTTTACCTTTGTAGTTACATATAACTTCTTAAGTACACTGAGCTGTCTAATGAACAATAAGTTATAGTTCAACTATAACCGAATCCTTCTTGGGCCAAGAGAGGATGTAGCGTCACTTTGTTCAATAATTGGAATCAACATTTAAGGGAGCGATGTCTCTACTTTCTCTACTATAGAGAATGAGTGAATTTCTTATTGTGTGATTGTGTTCCCAGCTCCGCAATCAGATGAATTCCCAAAACGGTAGGCATATTGAGTCAGAAAAATAGGCCATTTTCACCCATGTAGATCAAAGGACTGTCTTCATGGGCAGAAGTTCACAACTCACTAAAGATTAAGGTCAAGTTACCTACGGTCATCCTCGTGAAATGTAAATCTCATCTATCAAAGGTGTTATATAGAGAGACTATTCATTTCATGGTTTGGTCTTATACAAACTCTTTGTATAGAATACCCCAATTCACATGTCTCCACATGAATGATCAGGATCATATCATTTGTAGCACTTTTCAACAATTGTAACATCTTCAAAGTAGGTTGTATTCGTAGTGTAACCAGGATAAGGTACCCAACCTTATCCATCTACTACAGATAGTTTAGGTTATCACATAAATATGATCGAGCTACATGTCTCTACATACATGTTTAAGTTACAAAAGATAACCTTGGATATTAGTTTATTGGTTTTTGTGGGTTAATGCAACTAAATGTCAAATAAAATACCTCTTATTTTATTAGATAAGTAAAGTGTTTGTACAATATAATTAAAAACTACAAGACCCACGAGATTTATGGCATCAACTCCAACAATCTTCCACTTTTCCTTAAAATAAATCAAACACGAGGATTTCCTTGAACAGCGGAAGGATCGTTTCAAATTCCATTCGAGTGAACACAATCAATTATAGTCTAAGAATGGAAACTAACAGGTCATGCACAACACAAAATTACAGCTTGCTAACAAGAGTATCAAGGGATAGAGTATGTATACCTTTGAAGAAACTTTCTTCATGAACCCCTTGATCAATCTTCAAGTGTCCAAGAACAACAATGCTCGAACACAACGACCGAAACAACACAAGCAACAACACGAACACAATGAATGCAGCCTCCACGAACCAATCGAGTCACACTTGATTCACAAACTAAGTAAGGACACCACCATAATGGTTACCTTGGTATTCTCGGTGTGAGAATCTAGGAGTTGTGGGCTCTGTATGATCTTGGCTTGAGGAAGAGACTAAAGGACAATGATCGTGTAGACGATCGAGCAAGTAGGAGATAAGAAGCTGTCTATCATATAGACGATGTGCTCGATCCAAGTAAATGGTAATCTATCATATAGACTTAGCCATTCAATCGTTTAGCTATGATCAGCTGATGAACTATCGTATAGTCAAAGCTCCACGATCATTTAGTCTCTGCACAGTTATTGCTTAGTGAAACTCTTTCACTTGATAGCTTGTCATTGTGAGTTCTTTCCGAATCAAGTAACTTGCTAATTTTAGGAAAAAAAATTTCCTTTTTATCTCATGGTTACCATAAAACCACCAATAACCTCCCACTCAATCGGTTATTAGAGAAAAAGATTTAATTATCATATAATTAATTTATTATAAATAAATATGACAACCAACTTACCATATTATATTTATAACCTATAGTTTTAGTATTTCATCTCATGAAACATACAAACAATAGTTATTTTTCTATTTTATAGTACTTAATGTAAATCATATTTACATTAATACTCCACTTGATGTATCTCATACATCACACCAATTATATCATATATAATTGAATTTTCTCTTGTTAATTTGAACACTTCAAACTAACTCCAAGAACTGATTCTCAACTTGAATCCATTGAGCTACCAAGGTTACCTTATGGACTTGTAGCTTGAAACTTCAATGGTACATGAATAACTGACTAAACTCTTTAGTCATGGGATCCACCATCCGTTAACTGTTGGGCACTCGACTAAAGACCGAGAGCTACACTCTCCTTACTACAGATATATTTTTGTGTCCATATCAACCAATCAACAGTGCGATAACCCTTTACAAATCGCTCGTAAGTACAGTTGGGCTAATTTACCATTTTGCCCCTTTAGTTACATCTAACTCCTTAAGTACCACTGATTCCTCTAATGAACAAAGTCATAGTCCTACTATGACTGAGTCCTCTCTTTGGAAGAGAGGATGTGACCACTATGTTCAAGACCCGGAATCAGCCCTTAAGGGAGTAATCTATCTACTTACCCCTGCTTCGAGGAAGGAGTGAATTCCGTCTTGTGTAATTGGGTTCCTAGCTTCCCAATCAGACAAATCCCCAAAAAGGTAGGCTTTTTGAGTTGGCAATCTAGCCACTCTCACCCATACTAATCAAAGGATCGCCCTCATAGGCAGGAGTTCCCAAAATATTTAGGATTAAGGTCATGTCACCTATGGTCGTTTAAGTGAGATGTAAGTCTCAATTATCAACGACGTTATATAAAGAGATGAATCATCTCATGGTCCGGCCTTATACAAACTCTTTGTATACGACACCCATGCTCGCATGTCTCCACATGAATGGTCAGGATCAGACTATTTGTAGTAGTTCACAACACTTGTAAACCTCTACAAAGCGGGCCGTATACGTAGTGCACCAAGATAAGGTATCCCTCCTTTATCCTTATACTATAGATCTTTTAGGTTATTACTTAAGGCATGATCCACTGGTATATCTCATATACATGCTTAAGTTTACACAAAATAACCACGGATCTTTGTTTATTGGATATTGAGTAAATGCAAATAAAATAACTCTTATTTTATTCATAACAATGGGTATAATGTTTACAAATTATAAGACTCCGAGAGAATTAGGACACCAATCCCAACAATCTCCCACTTGTCCTAATGCTTCGGGAAACTAATGTACAATACATGAAAAAACAAGTACAATATACAATAAATTAGGGCATGCTCTATACCCTAATATCATCTCCTATTTGCCCTAGACAAGATGCCGCATGTCCCGTAGACCAAGATTTTCCAAATGACCCTCGAACACTTTAGCTGTAAGGGCCTTTGTAAACAAATCAACAACGTTGTGCTCCAACGCGATCTTCGTGACTATCACATCATCGCGATGCACAATCTCCCTGATCAAACGATATTTCCATTCGATATGCTTGCCTCTACGATGACTCTGAGGTTCGTTCGAATTTGCCACAGCCCCACTATTATCACAATAGAGAGTGATTGGCAAAGACATATTTGGAACAACTTTCAAATTGGTAAGGAACTTCCTAAGCCAAACAGCCTCCTTAGCAACTTCACAAGCGGCTACGTATTCAGCTTCCTTAGTGGAGTCCGCGATGCATCATTGCTTGATGCTTCGCCAAACTATAGCCCCTTCATTTAGAGTGAACACTGACCCTGATGTCAATTTACGAGAATCTCTATCAGTCTGAAAGTCAGAGTTTGTGTATCTTGTAAGGATCAAATCCTTATCTTCATACACGAGAATGTAGTCCCTCATTCTCTAAAGATACTTGAGGATCGTTTTGACCGCCATCTAGTGATCTAATCCTGGATTGGACTGATAACGGTTGAAAATCCCTATTGCATAGCAAATGTGAGGTATAGTACATAACATTGCATACATTAAGCTTCCAACAGCCGAAGCATAGGGAATCCGTCTCATTTCCTCAACCTCTTGAGGTGTCTTAGGACATTGATCCTTAGACAAAACAATTCCATGCCTGAAGGGTAATAAACCCCTTTTAGAATCCTGCATCCTATACCTGATCAACATTTGATCAATGTACGATGCCTGAGAAAAGGCCAACCTCTTATTCTTACGATCCCAAATGATCTGGATCCCTAGAACATACTGTGCCTCTCCCAAATATTTCATTTGGAATTGGATGACTAGCCACTTTTTAATGTCAGTAAAAAAACCTACATCATTCCCAATGAGTAGGATATCATCACATACAGAACCAGGAAAGCTACTGAGCTGTTGATGATCTTCTTATACAACCCCAAATTTAGATATATGCTTGTCCTTAAGCATATCTTTAACTAAGGCAATATTGCTCAATTCCTATCCTTATTTTGCGTCGATTGGTTGCTTTGAATGCTCCACCTAGGCAACATTACTTAACAACGCAATTTCCTTCTATCCTTGATAATTCATAAACATGCTCTACTCTATTATTTTATAAAACAAATATCTACTAAAAAATTCCTTTCTTGTTTTAAAAAGAACGTTTACCTCTTCTTGCAAAAACAACATGATACGTTTGTATATGGTGGTCCAGTTTGCATCATTTTATTAGAGACTGTTGATCATGGTTACACCCTTCGTTTTAGCTTGTTCCCAAGGGTGTCATGCAAACATCCAACTATGGTTGTGTGCCAATCTCAATTTCAACTCTTGATTTCCAGCTAAGTTTAACTTTTGCTGGTCAGAGGAGTTGCCTCTTATATTTTTTTATTTTTCTCTCATTTTTTTTCTTTCTTTTCATATTGCGTTGTTCTTGGAAACCCACCTTCGTTTTGGCTTACTCCTATGGGTGTCATGCGAACATCCAACTACGAGCAGGATTGTTTTGGAATTTCCCTTGCGCTGACATTGGAGTTTCGTATGATTTTTTTTTGAGAATGAACGCATTTTTTTTACCGCATCCACTTGATCGCATATGCTCATACCTTCCCCAACCTCAAATTTAGAGATGCGCAAGGTCCTCATTGTGTTGTTTTGGACAGAATAGACAAAACACTTAGTCAAAATTTTGAAAAGAAGGTTTGAGTAGAATTTTGAAGGATAAAAGGTAAAGTAGTGCTATTGCTATGAATTATCTAAGTGTTAGTCAGAAAGTACAAAGTGTGGGAAATGTTTCTAAGGTTATGCATATAGTTCATCATGGCAGCACAATGAATAACGCAAAATAAAAGATAAAGAACACCGCAATAATTGACAAAGGATGATAAAGAAGAGGCTAACACATACAGAAAGAATTGTTACTCAGTTGTATTAAAAATTAACGAAGTATACAAAGAATTACAAATAACGCAATACAAAATTTGAGCATGTACAAATAATCAAGAAATAGCTTCTATACATAGAAATAATGAATGAAATTTATCCTTTGTATTTGATTCAAACGAGTGCATGATTAATGATTAACATTATGTATCCATTAATGCAAATGCATCTTTACAAAGGACGGGCAACAACGCATGTATCAACGCAACACACCCCTCAACTCAATGCATTTATGGAGTACGGGCACACTGTATTTCTACTGGTGCAACACTACCTCAACATTGTGTGTTTTTGCACGTTTCAGAGGTGCATGATGGCAATCTTCTCTGAGTATCTTGAGGATTTAGTAGGAATTTTTATGGAAGATTTCTTAGTTTACGGGCAAACATATGAAGTCTGTCTGAACAACTTGGAGAAGATATTTAAAAAATGCGAAGAAACAAATCTGGTGTTGAATTGGGAGAAATGCCATTTTATGGTTAACGGAAGAATTGTGCTTGGGCACAAGGTTTCCATGGAAGGGTTGGAGGTGGATAAAGCAAAAATTGAGGCCATTGAAAAACTCCCACCTCCAGCAAATGTGAAGGCTATAAGGAGTTTCTTGGGACATGCAAGATTCTACCGTCGATTTGTGAAGGACTTCTCGAAGATAGCTTGACCATTGAGTGTGTTGCTAGAGGCTAACAGAAATTTTGACTTTGATACACAATGCCTCAACGCTTTCAAAGTACTGAAGAACGCATTAATTACCACGCCTATTTTGATCGCAGCTAACTGGATGAAGCCATTTGAGCTAATAGTCAGCGGTTATGCGATGGGGGCAATGTTAGCACAAAAGGAAAAGACAATGTTACACCCCATCGAAAATGCGAGCAGAACATTGAACTCCGCCTAGGTAAACTACACTACCACAAAGAAGAAGCTTCTTGCGGTCATCATTACGCTTGAGAAATTTAGATCTTACTTACTGAGATCCAAAGTGATAGTTCACATCGACCACTCGGCAATAAAATATTTAATGACCAAAAAAGATGCAAAGTCGAGGCTAATCCGATGGGTTCTCCTCCTCCAAGAATTCAACATGGAGATAATTGACTGCAAGGGGACGGAGAACCAGGTTGTTGACCACCTATCGAGATTAGCGAATTCGGAAGTAGATTGCATTTAGTAAGAGGTGAACACATCCTTTATAGATGAGCAGCTGTTCAAACCTGAAGAATTACCATGGTATGTAGATGTCATTAATTACCTGGTCTGCAAGCAATTTCTGGAGAATTACATAGCCTACCAAAAGAGGCGGCTTATGTATGAATGTAAATCCTACTACTGGGAGGAGTCGAATATTTACAAGAGGGGGTCAGACCAGATCTTGCGACTCTGTGTGCCAAATACTGCTTTTCAGTGCATACTTTCCCAATGCCATGACTCACCCTATGGCGGACATTTCGGAGTTCAACGTACAGTAGCAAAAGTGTTACAAAGTGGGTATTATTGGCCAACTTTATTCAAGGATGCACGAGACTATTCTATGAAATGCGACAAGTGCCAACGCACAGGAAACATTTCATGGAAGAATGCGATACCGATGAATATTATATTGGAATTGGAACTCTTCGACATGTGGGGCATAGACTTCATGGGAACATTTCTGCCATCAAATGGTCACAAGTACATTATGTTGGCCGTCGATTATGTCTCCAAGTGGATTGAAGCGGTTTCATACATTGCAAACAATGTGGCGACAGTCTCCAGATTCTTGCGAAGAAACATCTTCACTCGTTTTGGCACCCCACGTGCCATAATAAGTGATGAAGGCTCCCACTTTGTCAATGACATCATTAACAGACTGCTGCTCATGTACAATGTCCATCATAAGGTCGCCATCGCATATCACCTCCAGACAAACGGCCAAGCCAAGGTGTCTAATAGGGAAATGAAGTTGATTTTAGAAAATGTGGTGAATCCCTCAAGAAAGGATTGGGCCATGAAGCTTGACGATGCCTTGTGGGAATATAGGACTACCTATAAAACACTCATAGGCATGTCCCCGTATGCGTGGGTGTTTGGGAAGGCATGTCATTTATCACTGGAATTAGAGAATAAGGCGCTATGGGCAGTGAAGAAGCTTAACTTTGATTTGAAGACTGCAGGGGAGGAGAGAAAACTTCAGTTGCTCGAGCTAGACGAATGGAAAATTCAAGTATATGAAAATGCCAAAATCTACAAAGAACGTACAAAGCGTTGGCATGACAAACGACTGTGCGAAAAGAATTTCCAGGTTGGTTAGAAGGTCTTGCTATTCAACTCTAGGCTATGACTCTTTCTGGGAAAATTAAAATCACGTTGATCTGGACCATTTATAATTAAAGAAGTATTCTCCACGGTACGGTCGAATTAACTAATGAAGAAGGGACGAACGCATTCAAGGTCAACGGGCATAGAAACAAAATATATCACGGAGGAGACTTTCATCGCGAGAAAACCTCCGTGGACCTGAGGAATCCTGATTGAAGAAGAAACGAGCAGTCCTTACGTTGATATGCGACACAAACTCATCAGGGACACATTTTTTTTAGTATCCTTTTGATATCTTTCTTTCATGAACTTACCTTACTTTTTGTATAACCACTACTCTTTAGAATTTCCAACTCTTTCGTTCATACTTTTCACCCTCTTGATATTTAGCAATGATCATAGTGAACAATTGCGATGGAGCTATGTGATAACCTAAAAATACGCGACCAGTTCGATCAGGCCACCGCAAGCAAGGATGTGATCACAGATGATGCGGGCAACAAAGCAAATTTGGGGGTTGTATTCTTCCTTGACTCTTTTATTCCAATTTTGTACTTCATTTTAATATTATTAAATTTTATTATTGCATCCTCTTTAGTTTGGCGCAATCATTGAATTTTTATTACTTTACTTATCACCGCATTCTTCCCCGTACCAATTATGATTTCAATGATGAAATTCATGCCTTTATTTCTTAATGCATGTACTAGAGTCAACTTAATTTCAGGATAGTCAATTCATGAAACATTTCTAAAAGTTAGTGGTCCACCAGCTTTCCTTCAAAACGATTTTTACAAAATTTCCTAAGTTCATCGCATGAGTTACTTCGTCTATTAGCAATGAGGACATTGTTGTGTATAAATTTGGGGGTGCTAGTATTTATTTTCAACCTTCCTACTTTTAGAATTTCAATCTAAAAAAAAAAAAATCATAAAGTTGAGATCGAATCCTAATCATAGTTGGATGTCTGCATGACACCCGTGGGGACAAGCCAAAACGAAGGTGGGAATCGTGATCAACGCATAAACCAAGTGATTGCAACTCCGCTGCCAAATAAAAAAATGGGCATGAGTTTAAACTGAGAAAAATCGCCTTGCTTGTAGTTGGATGTCTGCATGACACCCGTGGAGGCAAGCCAAAATGAAGGCTGGGCACTTGGATCAGCGTAAGATCACAAAAAAAATATCTAAATCGCACAAGGATAAAAGTCACATGAAAACACCCCGGCTGGAGAAAATTTTGAAATAAATCATGCAATGTCCTGGAAACAAGTAAAGTTTTTTTTGAAGGTTAAACTTGTGGTCCCTAGAAATATTTTAGGAAAAGATCATGATAGAAATTAAGAAGGCATTGGTTCATGAAATTTGAATAAAGCACCTTGAGAAGTCTAGGTAGGGTAAAAGTGGTTGACTTTTTTAAGAATGAAATTGGCTGATATTATGACAATACTAGGAAATGATCTTTACATGGAAATGAAAGAATCCGGAGTAATTAATGAAGAAAATATTGCAGAATCAAAAGTGGCAGAAGCGAATTGCGCAAAGGCTTCTAATTCGGAAAATTGTGAAATCTTCATTTTTTTCCTCTTTCTCTATCCTTAGAAAATCTTTAGTTTATGCTCGAGAACAAGCGTTGTTTTAAATTTAGGGGTGTGATAATGGGTAGAAATACAAGTTATTACAACTTAAATAAGTAAAACAATGAAAGAATGCGAAGGTAAAATAAGCAATATCATGTCCATAAAGCGCTAAACTGAAAGGAATTGCGATCGCATGCGCCCATCGCATAAAAGCAGTTAACTTACTTATTTTGTGCAGGAAAAATGCGATGGTGCAAGTAAAATTGCGATCCAAAGGAACTAGGCGTCAACGCGCTTGAAGATTGCGATCGCAAAGTCATGCGATCGTGAGAAGTTTCTTAAAAAGGTGGCCGCATAAAGACTACGCATCAAGGTGACAACATAATAAATCATGATGGGACGGAAAGCTGATGACGGTCGAATCCAAATTTAGTTGACAAGCCGTTAAAACCACACTATAGCATGTACACTCAACTTTCGGTGACCATTAATCGGCGTATCAGAGTAAGAGAATTAATACCGCCCATCATTGCAATCATTAGAAAGAAAGGCTGCTTCACCTTGAGCTCTATAAATACCGAAGGCCACCAGTGTAACAAGAAGACATATAGAACAAGTTAGAGAGTCGTTAGTCTGTTCATGTACATACTCATACTTTTACTTAGTCGACGGAGACGAGCAAGGAGACGAGGAAGCCGAGAGATCATTCCCGGACAGATCGAGAGACTGCCGGAAAGCGTTACAAAGGAGAGAGGGCTAATACTTGCGAGAGCAAGAATATACATCTGGAACAAAGTTAGAGTGAAAAAGATCAGTGTAAAAGGCCACGGGAAGCAAGACATTGCTTACCGGGCTTCTTATCTCTCAATTCCATTTGTTATTTTGTATTCAGTACTTTACTTTTAGAAAATGGAAATCTCATTTCAATCTATGTTCAATCTCTCCATACTTCGCATGAGTAGCTAAATTTTTGAATGGGTTGAGAAGTACTTAGCTAGCATGACTTAAGATTTACATTTTATGCGATCATCTTGTCTTATGTATGCGTCATTCACCCTTTAGAGATACTTGAGAGAGTAGTCTAAAGATAGTATCTAGACTTGAGAGAGTCAGATTAGAATCTAGGCTTGAGAAATTCAGATTAGAACTACATAAGCAAGAAATAGAAACTTAAACATAAGTTCTATTGCTATTAACACATCGCATGCACCCTAGAAATAGGATATGATGATATGCGGTCACCTTATTTATGTGTGCATCATTCATCATCAAATAGACAAGAATGGAGGCTTAGACTTAAGTCCAAATGACTTTTTCGTATACATCGCATGCGTCTTAGAAATAGGAATTATGGCATTTTTCATTGAGAGATGACGTTCTGTTATTTGTGTGTAGCATGATCGCATAATCTGTACATAATCATAGGAAGTTTTAGCTAAACCCCTTCTCAACCCCTTCGTTGCATACTCATTTTCACTCTCGATTTCATCAACTCTACGTTCAAACTTCGTCGCATAGGAAAATTTCTTAATCAAAACACCATCCAACTTCAATTGTTTTTATCACCGCAAGAGAATCAAAGTGACTGTCGTATATTTACTTAGTAGTCCCTGTGTTTGACCCTGGACTTACCAGGAAACCTAGTGAGGCTTATACTTAGGTCTTATTAGGAAAACTTGCATGTTCACCGCATAACACATCACCACAAACTCACACCATAATCGTATCACAATTCACACGCATCAAGTTTTTGGCGTCATTGCCGGGGACTACGACAGTACATATTGTGATAACAGTAAACCTTTTTTATTTTCTTTGTAGCTTTTGACCTCTGTGCATAACCATTCCTTTGGTAAGGGAAGAAGCAGGCGTCGCATGAGCGAAGGACATGCTCCTGAGCCCAACTACGACCCAGAGATCGAAAGAACATTTCGAAGAAGACAGAGAAACAACCGTCAACAACAAGAAAGAAATCCCAGAATGGCAGAACAACTGAAAGAAAGAGCCACAAATGCAAACAACATCATGGAAAACCCCATTCTCCTAGTGAACAACTGCAATAGACCCATCAGGGACTATGCGTCACCTAACCTATATGATTTCTCCCCAGGAATCATGAGGCTAGCTTTGGACGGATCAAGGTTCAGATGAAGCCGGTTATGTTACAGATGATCCAGACAACCAGATAGTTTGGTGGAAGGCATGGCGAGGATCTGCACACCCATCTTCGGAGTTTCATTAAAATCTGTAACACCTTTGTGTTCCCAAATATCTCTGCTGAAGAAGTTCGTCTCACGCTGTTTCCATTTTCGTTATGCGATCAAGCAAGGAAATGGGCTTATTCCCTCGAACCAAGGGAGATAATTTTGTGGGAACAGATTGTCAAGAAGTTAATGAAGAAATATTTTCCTCCTACCGAGAATGCAAGAAGGAGGAAGTTAATCACGAATTTTGAACAGGAAGTAGACAAATCGCTCAGCGATGCGTGGGCGAGGTTTAAGAGATTAGTGTGAGATTGTCCGCACAACGAATTACCAGACTATCTCCAGATAGAGATATTTTATCACAGATTGAATCGTGCATCACAGACAGCTGCCAATGCGACAGCGGCAGGTGGTCTGCTTGATAAAACATATGAGGCGACGAATATTCTTGATCGCATATCGAAGAATCACGAAGATTGGTAGGAAAGTGATCAAAGAGTAAAACTTCGAGAAGGTAACGCAAATAACAGTGTCATCACATCTTTGCAAAATTAAATGAATGCGATGATCAACCTGTTACAGGGCATCACAATTAACAATCTTGGAACGCAAAGAGGGCAGGTCAACGCAATTGAATAGACGAGCACGAGTTGTGCTACATGTGGAGAATCACATCCGATTGAAGAGTGTCCATGGAACCCGCAGTCAATCTACTTTGTAAAGAACAACCCTTTCTCAAATACATACAACCCTGGGTGGAGGAACCACTCTAATATTGCTTGGAAAAATAATCAACAACAAGGATATCTACCTATGGCACAAAAAGAAGAACCGTCAGGATTTTTCCTCTTTGGTAGTACTCATATCCTCATGCTTCTTTTGTCAACACATCAGATAAGCTGGCGAGGATATAAGCACATGCTATATCATTAGCCTCAACCCATCTGTCATATACATCCTGAACATTTCGGTTTATGTTAGAGCTAGGAATGGGAGGACAATCCTCAGTTAAGACAAACCGCAAATTGTCTATCACAAGTATCGTGTTCAAATTTGATTTCTAATTCACATAATTATCTCCAATAAATTTATCTGACGCCAACACTTGTATTATTGAACTTGTCATTCTGAAATTAAATATCCAATCAAGTTTTAGTAATTTTAATAATTTACCTAATATTATTCTTTTGCAACTATACTCAAGACACTCTTAACTAAATACTACCTCCAGAATAACTCATATTCTGATAGTCATTTAGGTACCGCTTTTGGTCATACATTTTTAACATTTAATAATTCTGTAAGTGTAGACCTGCCATTTTTGGATCTTATAGAATGGTATGAGTATCGCTCCGAAATGGAAAACAATACCCAAGACGAAACTATAAAACCCTATTCATTTTACTGAAGTCTGGGTTGTTTCGAATCCTATGTTACAACACTCCGTGGGGATAGCCGTCGTTAAATGACTAGCAAATGGCTGCTTAAAGCTAACCAATAGGTGCAACGTAAGAACCCACGATTCAGAATAATGGAGGAGACCATAGGATATGTTGACACATTTCCTTCACCCACTTACTATGAACTACTTCCTCCGTTCACCTTGGTATTGATGCATACATCTGCTCTACGTAGGGAGGTCACTTCCAGGATGACACGAAGTGTCATATGAATCTCATGGTGTGAACTATGTAGAGACGTGGCAGTTGAAATCATACACTTGATTTCTGTTCGAACAACTTCCCCCTATTCACCAAAGTCTAAATTTAAGCTAAAAAATACTCTCCGTAGGGAGGTCATTTCCAGGGTGACACGAAGTATCACTTAAATCCAGACTGTGAACTCTTAGGGACACGAGAGCTAAGAATAACATACCGTGTTATTAATCTCACGCTGAAGTTTTCTAATAACTCTATCATACAGAAGTTATTCACTACCACTGAAGTGTTCTAATGTTTGGGTAACTACATACTTAGGTTTTTTTCTGGCTAATTAAAAATACCCTAAGTCTATATGGTTTATCCATGTATGATGTCTAGGTGATAAACACTTTTATTACCTCACATCGCTCATGAATACTCATAAAATTGGTTACCAACGGTCAATTATTCGGCCATAATCCCCAGGTAGGAGGTGTTTCGTAGACCGTCAACTTAAATACCCCCAACCTTCGACAGGATTATATACCGGTTGAGTTTGTAACCCTAGGTTTTACAAGTTTAACGACCTATTTTAACTAATTAAAACAAGTGGTTAACCTACGTGAACATGCAGTTGTTCTTTGTTATGGATTTTAAATGTCTAACCCAATTTTATAACAGTTTATAAAACTTTAGACATGCTAAACATCCACAACATACAGGTATTCAATATCTAATATAACACTTATATTAAATACAAGAAACCCTAACATGCATACTTTATATTATAACAAATTATAACATATTTTTAATGCATGTTGCATGCTTCCTATGGTGGGATTTTA
Organism: Benincasa hispida; assembly: GCF_027475165.1. Classification (NCBI taxonomy): domain Eukaryota; kingdom Viridiplantae; phylum Streptophyta; class Magnoliopsida; order Cucurbitales; family Cucurbitaceae; genus Benincasa; species Benincasa hispida. The sequence goes on from NC_143487.1 coordinate 26,280,300, forward strand.
AATCTAAATGGCATACTATATGCACATACAAGATTTATTTAATTATAGCATACATCCAATGCATAAATAATTAAACACGTACTGATATGGTTTTAGTTTTGGCAATAACAAACAAACAAAAACCTAACTATTACAAAAACAGCTTCAACATCGCTCGAACCGCTCCAAAACCACTTGAACTAGACCCGAACTGTCTGAACCGGACCAGCAGAGACTAAATCGTACCAACCACAAACCATTTGAACCTGAACCGGACCAAACCTCAAGAGAACCGGTCGAACCGGCTTCTCTTGCTCTGGCTCAAAATCTCGCCAAGTCAGATTGTTTAGCAATGACGACCATCATCATGCATTTGGCTTGATCGTTTAGTGTTTGCTTGATCGTTTAGCAACAAATGCCTATTGTTTAACAAAGCTACACGATTGTATAGTATTCGCCTTCTATCGTATAATGTCATCTTCTAGCGCCGGATGATCCTACATGATTGCTTAGTGTCAAACACTATCGCATAGCTCCATCGTTTAGCATGACTTCTTGATCGTTTAGCGTGCACCTGAGGTAAGCGATCACCTAGTGGTATCGCATAGCAATCGATGCATCGCTCAGCTGCCGCTCATAGGTAAACGATCGTGTAAGCGATTGCTTAGCGCCATCACATAGCTCCCGATCAAAGGTAAACGATCATGTAAGCGATCACTCAGCGCCATCACATAGGTCTTTGCCGCATCATTTAGCTCCCACCTAAAGTTACACGATCGTGTAGTGCCATTGCATAGCAATACAACGCATCACTTAGCTCCAGAGGTAGATGATCGTCTAACGCACAACACCTAAATGATTAACGGCCGAAGCTAGGTGATCGTTTAACTTTTCCTTCATATCGTCTAACGTATGAAGCTAAGTGATCGTTTAGCTACTGAAGCTCAACGACAATATGAACAGAGGTTGATTGCTGGAATCTACAACTCGGCCCCTTCGCTTGTTTCTTCGAATTATAGCTTAATTTCAACTATAATGACTCCAAATAAATTACAGACTCTTGGGAAGAAATTAAGCTCATCAAGAAAGAGCCAATTACAAATTTAAACGGGAAATCAAAGAGAAATTAAAGGCTAAATCTCAAAAAACCATATCATTATAACAGTTTCATATTTTCATACAAAACACCCACAAACCAGAATTAATCCGAACTGAATGCTTATAAGATGCTCTGATACCAATTGTTGGATCAACACCATCACGCAGCAGAAGGGAATAGGATCCATAAGCATTCTAATTCATTCATTTTTGTTGAAAAGAAACATGCTAAAAACAGAGTATAATGGGTTTTATGAACATACCTTGGCCGAACCGACGAAATCTCCATTTTCAGCTGCAAAATCCTCCAAATCCTTGTGTAGACCACCACAAGATCTTCCCTACTATCCTCTTGGTGCTCTAGATGAGTTGTGAGACTCAAAATAAGCTAGAATCAAAGGGAATATGGAGAAAGCTCACTGAACAGAACCCATTGATGAACACCTTCTTCATCCGATTTTTTCAGCAACAATTCAGTCGGTTCTTCCTACTTTTCTTCACTCCAATCTCTTTAATATATTGCAGACTCATGCAAAGAGACGTACTACATGGGATGCAGCTCATGCTTGGAGTAAACCAAAGGAGAAGGTGGGTTCCTTGTAAGCTAGTTGAAGATGAAAAACCCATTTTCAATTTTGTGTAATTTTTCAATTTCCAAAAAAAAAAAAAATAACCATTTTGATTTTAAAACCATATTTTATTTCTAAATTCAAAATTTTGTTAATTTTAAAAATTAATTTCATAAATTAATTTTCTAATAAAATTAATAAATAATTATTTAAATAATTTAAATAATTCTAATTAATTTAATATCCAATATTAAATTAATTTTTACACAAATTCATTTTCATAAATTTAAATCATATTTAAATATATTTTCTCCAATTCCTTTTGATTCTAATTTGAACGTTTCAAATTAACTTATCACACTACTCTAGTGCTAATCCATTTTCGAGCTAGTAGGGGGACCTCATGGACCTACAAATCATGGGCTCCAACGATCCGAGATTAATCGGCTAAACTCATTAGACCGATCTAACCCCTATTCGTTAACTAATGGGTCACTCCACTAAAGCCCATAGTTGAACTCCCCTCACTGTAGATATATTATGTCCACTCGATATAACCATGATTAGTAAGTTAACCCTTCACAGGTTGTTCGCAATGATGGCTGGGTCAAATCTCTGTTTTACCCCCGAAATTACCTCTTATTCCGTAAGTTCCCACTAATCTCCTAATGAACAAATGTTTTGTGATCCAATCATAAAATCGAGTCCCTCTCATGCCAAATGAGAAGGCGGGATCCCTTGTTCAAGCCCTAGAATCAGCACTTAAGGGAACAACCTCTCTACTATCCCTAAAGCTGGTAGGAATGAATTCCCTCTTGCACCCTATGTCCCCAACTATCTATCCAATCTTACCCCTGAAATGGCAGTCATATTGAGTCGGCGCTGTTGAGCTAACCCTCACCTTTGCAAATCTAAGGGCAATCCCAGATAAACAGGAGTTCATAGTTAGCTCAGGATTAAGGTCAAGTTACCTAGCTCATCGCTTTGAAACAATCAGTCTTAAACAGTAAACAACATTATAATGTAAGAGTGACTCATTTCGTGATCTGATCTTGTACAAAGTGTTTTGTACAAGGACACCCCCACTCCTCATGTCCAACATGAACGAATTAGGATCACTTCGTTTGTAGCATGTTACAGCTCCTTGTAACAACTATAGAGGAAGCCTATCCAATAGTGTTACCAGAATAAGGTATCCAATCTTATCCATGTACTATAGATCATTTTGACTATTTACTCGAACCTGATCCACCTTTATGTCTCCACATAAAGTTCAAGTATTCATCCAATAGTCAAGGGACTTTTAGGTTTATTGGATTTCTATTCAATAACACCTATACCACGAGTTTTAGGACATAAAACCTAAAACTTTCACCCACTTACTATAAATACTCTCTCCGTCCACCTTGATATTGACTCATGCAAACACCATCCGAAGAGGGATGCTTCTAAAGCACCACGAGGCCAAGCATGAATCTCACGACGTGAACATTCAGGGACAACGTGAGTGGAATCAGACATATCATATACATCTCTTCCTCCCACTGAGTATTTTATAACCTAGGGTTTATTTTACTTAGAAAAAACACAGAAAAGGATTTTAACTAAGTGACTTATTAGGTTTTCCCAAGAGTAACTCTTACCTTGGAAAGTTGAACAACTTTTGATCATCATTCATTAAACTCCTTAACGAAGTCTTTGATCAACTGTCGCATGCTTGCAGAAAATCTACCTAATCCACCTTTCCAAGTAGGTTCCCAGGTAGGGGTGTTCCGTTTCCATCAGCTTAAGTACCCTAGCCTAGAATGAACCCGCCTTAGACAAAAAGTCCCTTATAGATAGATTTAATACAAATTTAATCTTTTATGCCAATCAATTTAATCCTATTAAACTGATTTAAAAGATTAAATGTAGGTATCTAATCTCATTAAAACCTTGAACTTAGGTCTATCTCAATCCAATTTTAAAACCCTTTTAAAACATGAGTTCACCTAAGTCCGCATGCAACAATTTCTTATCGATTTTAATTCTAATTTCCATTATAACGCTTATAGCAGGAAACAAGTAAAACCAACACAATGTGAAGCTACACATACAAGGCATTCATAACTTTTACAAACAAGCCTAAGTGTCATGCTCCATGCATTGTTCATTCATTGCTACTTTTATATAACACTTATAAAACCAAGCAACGAACCAAGCATACATGCTTCCATACACCCTTATACTATAACGCTTATAATATAAAGATGATGCCTGAATATGCTTACTGCATGCATAAATATAACTCTTATATTTCATGATGCATGCGCATGCTCTCTTATAATTTCATCATGCCAAAAAGCTATATTATAACACTTATAATATATGATTCATGAATCAAATGCATGACCTAAGGTGGGTTTTAAATCTATATGTCATACATTATGGCATATAAACAAGATACGTCTCATGTACATTAAATAAAAGTTGATGAACTGGGAGAATTAGCCTCAAAATCCTGAAAAAAAAACTAAGCTAACTATTACAAAGTACAATGAGTCTCCAGTTCAAAAAGGTGAACTGGGTCTTGAACCGTCCGAGCGAAGAAACGCGTTTCCTTGATTGTGTACCAAATTCATGTGATCGCCTACATGATAGAGTAAACTCTTTACTCAATTGTTTACCAACGCTTCTTGAGCTTAAACGATCGTTTAGTAACGATAGTGTACCTTGACTATGCGATGAGTATGAGGTTACGCCATCGTGTAGTGCGCATCTTGCAATGCAAGCCTTAAGCGATCGACTAAACGACAACGATGTGGTGAAGCATAATCGTCTAAATGATCGCTAAGCAAACGCCAAGGTATCGTATATCGGGTGATCATGTAGTCAGTGAGTATGCGATAAAGCATGCTAAGTATATGATTGTTTAATGCGCGTGCCTTTTATTAAACGATGAGCATCAAATGCTCTACGCGATTGTTTACCTCCAGCATCCACACGATCGAGCAAACCAACGCTACGCGATAGAGTAAATGCTTTACCCCATCGTTTAGCATTAGCTAAATGATCGTTTAGTAAATAGTACATGATCACGTAGAACTTTTCTACACGATTGTTTAGCCAAATATCAATAATCATTTTCCTTAGGCTACATAATATGACCAACCCTTGGTCTTCTTCCTCGATGAGAACTACATCTCCATGCTTCGAAACTTCATCACAAACGACTCAACAAACTCAAACACTTTGAACTATAGACTCAATTGCTTGTTAATTATGCCCAAAAATGCAGGGGCCCTTACAAATTAACACTTTGTAATCGTAAAGAAAGTTTTAAACAAAGGCAAATAACCCATGAACATTCATCAATTCATCCATAAATGCATTTAAGTCTTACATGTAATGTAGAAACCTTAAAACCCACCACAACTGTAAAGAAAGTTTAAAACAGAAGCGGTATTTGGAATATTAGAACAACCTGGTTCTGATATCAATTGAAGGAAATCAAACACAAGGATTTCCATAAGCAGTGGAAGGATCATTCCAAATTCCATTTGAGTGAACACAATCAATTACAGTCAAAGAACGGAAACTAACAAGTCATGCACAACACAAAATTACAGCATGTTAACAAGAGTATCAAGGGATAGAGTATGTATAACTTTGAAGAAACATTCTTCATGAATCCCTCGATCAATCTCCAAGTGTCTAAGAACAGCAACACTCGAACATAACGATCGGAACAACACGAGTAACAGCACGAACACAATGAACGCATCCTCCATGAACCAATCGAGTCACACTCGATTCACGAACTGAGTGAGGACACCACCACAATGGTTACCTTGGTATTTTCGGTGTGAGAATCCAGAAGTTGTAGGCTATGTATGATCTTGGCTTGAGGAAGAGATTGAAAGACAACGATCGTGTAGACGATCGAGCAAGTGGGAGATAGAAAGCTGTTTATCGTATAGACGATGTGCTCAATAGTTTAGTAAATGGCAGCCTATCGTATAGACTTATCCATTTGATCGTTTAGCTACGATCAGTTGATGAACTATCGTATAGTCCTCCATGATTGTTTAGTCTCTGCACAGGCATCGCTTAGTGAAACTATTTCATTTGATAACTTGTCACCGTGAGTTCTTTCCGAATCAAGTAACTTGCTAATTTTAGGAAATTATTTTTCCTTTTTATCTCACGGTTACCATAAAACCACCAATAACCTCCCATTCAATTGGTTATTAAAGAAAAAGATTTAATTATCATATAATTAATTTATTATAAATAATTATGATAGCCAACTTACTATATTATATTTATAACCTATAGTTTTAGTATTTCATCTCATGAAACATACAAACCATAGTTCTTTTTCTGTTTTATGGTACTTAATGTAAATCATATTTATATTAATACTCCACTTGATGTATCTCATACATCACATCAATTATATCATATATAATTGAATTTCCTCTTGTTAATTTGAACATTTCAAACTAACTCCAAGAACTGATTCTCAACTTCAATCCATCAAGCTACCAAGGGGACCTTATGGACTGTAGCTCGAAGTTCCAACGGTACGTGAATAACTGACTAAACTCTTTAGTCACCAGATCCACCATCCGTTATTTGTAGGGCACTCCACTAAAGACCGAGAGTTGCACTCTCCTTACTACAGATATATTTTTGTGTCCATATCAACCAATCAATAGTGCGATAACCCTTCACAAATCGCTCGTAAGTACAGTTGGGCTAATTTACCATTTTGCCCCTTTAGTTACATATAACTCCTTAAGTACCACTGATTCCTCTAATGAACAAAGTCATAGTCCTACTATGACTGAGTCCTCTCTTTGGAAGAGAGGATGTGACCACTATGTTCAAGACCCGGAATCAGTCCTTAAGGGAGTAATCTATCTACTTACCCTTGCATCGAGGAAGAAGTGAATTCTGTCTTGTGTAACTGAGTTCCCAGCTCTCCAATCAGATAAATCCCCAAAAAGGAAGGATTTTTGAGTTGGCAATCAGGCCACTCTTACCCATACTAATCAAAGGATCGCCCTCATAGGTAGGAGTTCCCAAAACACTCAAGATTAAGGTCATGTCACCTATGGTCGTTTAAGTGAGATGTAAGTCTCAATTATCAACGACGTGTATAAAGAGACGAATTATCTTGTGGACCGGTCTTATACAAACTCTTTGTATACAACACCCCTGCTCGCATGTCTTCACATAAATGGTCAGGATCAGACCATCTGTAGTAGTTCACAATACTTGTAAACCTCTACAAAGCGGACTGTATACATAGTGTCACCAGGATAAGGTATCCCTCCTTTATCCTTATACTACAGACCTTTTAGGTTATTACTTAAGGTATGATCCACTTGTATATTTCATATACATGCTTAAGTTTACATAAAATAACCACAGATCTTTGTTTATTGGATATTGAGTAAATGAAAATAAAATAACTATTATTTTATTCATAACAATATGTACAATGTTTACAAACTACGAGACTCTGGGAGAATTAGGATACCAATCCCAATAGTCCTAAAGCTAGTGGGGTGTACAGAATAAAAGTACAAATAAGTACAACATAAAAAAAAAAACAAGAAACAGAGGCATACAATACGCACCCAATATTATCTCCCACTTGTCCTGGACCAAATGCGGCCTGTCTCATAGACCTAGATTCTTCTGATGACCTTCAGACACCTTAGTCATGAGGGCCTTTGTAAATGGATCAACAACATTTTGTGTTGAAGCGATTTGTGTGATGATCACATTCCCTCGATTCATAATCTCTCTAATCAAATGATACTTGAACTTATTGTGTTTTCCACGCTTGTGCCTTCTAGGCTTATTGGAATTAGCCACAACATCACTATTATCACATTAAATAGTGATGGGCTTGGACATGTCTGGAACTACTTCAAGATTAGTCAAGAATTTTCTAAGCTAAACAACCTCCTTGACAGCTTCACAAGCTGCTGCATATTTTGCCTCCATGATGGAGTCAACAGTGCACCCCTGCTTAGTGCTTCACCAGGCTACAACTCCTCTATTAAGAATAAACACTTATCTTGAAGTGGATTTCTTAGAATCCCTATCAGTCTGAAAATCTGAGTTAATGTATTCTGTAAAGATCAAATCTTTAGACCTATACACAAACATGTAGTCCCTTATTCTCTTAAGATACTTGAGAATTTTTTTAACAATAGTCCAGTGATCTAATCCTAGATTAGATGAATATCTACTGACTATCAGCACTGTATAGTAGATGTTAGGTCTAGTTCATAACAACGCATACATCAGGTTGCCAACAGTCGATGTATAGGATATCCATCTCATTAGAGTATCAATATTTGGTCTATCATTGCTTTTTAAGATAGTTTTAATGTGCTGTGATGTATGTTTAAATTGTATTGATTATATGTTGCATATAGTATGTCATATAGTTTAAAATCCCACCATAAGTTAACCATGATCATGCATCATATTTATATATAATTATATTTAAAATTTAGGTTATTCCTAAATTATATACATGCATAATGTATACTATATAGTTTGCATTTAATATAAGTGTAAACCCCCAACTCTAAGTTTTCCTAGATAAGCACGTTAGCCAAAGGAATGTTATATTAAATATTTAACTAATGGAAATCTATGTGTATTTATAGGAGTTGTAGAGAAAAGAAAGGAAAGACATATTAAATAAGAAAGCTCATTTATTGGTTTTGCTGGAGGCACTGAGTATGGGGTGACGTGGCAGTTTAATCCTTGAACTCGAGAGGCGGCAGGAAGATAAAAAGAAAAAGGAACTTCAAAAGCTTGGTTTTGGCAATTGGTATGAGCAAATTTAGTGAAATCAATGCCATTTGAAAGCTGGGAGAATCTAGTTTTCGAGGTTTCTTGCCGGAGAAAGATTGTAGGAGGAGAAGAACGAGAAGTGAGGAAATTGCAGAGGAGGCAGAATCTCGGTTTATTCAGGGCTCGAGGTGAACATCTTATCGAACCCATAAAGACCCCAAGTGCTTGGGTAAGCAAGTAGTGCCGGTGCTGACTTTGATCTCGGGTGACGGAATAAGGACTATAATGAGGAGGACGACAGACCCATTAACAATCTACTCCAAAGAAGGAATTTGACATTGAAGAAGCTTAGAGGAATAAGCAATGCCATTGAATCTGTTAGAGGAAGGTGGTATTCTGCCTAAAGAGTAGACACAAGATAATTAAGAGTATAAGCTCTTGGAAGCTTCAGGCCAAAATATAAGAAATTTTCGACTGAAATTTTAAGGTAAGAACAATTCTAAACAAGTTTGTAGAAGGAAGTTTCTTGAAAAGAGTTCTGGATTTTGAGTTATTAATTTTTGAATTTGAAACAGAGAATCTGTGCAGAAGTAGACAGCTGCTTGGGAAGAACAAGCAAATAGCTCATCGTGGAGAGCGAGAGCGAGAGCGAGATAAGCATGATAAGAATCTCGCTTAAGATGATAATCTCACTGATTTTGTGAAGAGGATCTCGCTCAAGAAGGAAATCTCGCTAGAAGAGTGAGTTGAATCTCGTTGGTGAAGAAGCAAAACTTGTTAAAGGAGGTGAGTATCGCTAGGATGAAAGTGTTGCTAGGAAAAGCTTGATCTCGCTCATGAGGATCTCGCTCATAATGAGGATCTCGCTCATGAGGATCTCGCTCATGAGGAGGATCTCGCTCATGGGGATCTCGCTCATGAGGATGAATTCACTCATGATAATTATCTCCCTACTGATGTTGTCTTTGTTGATGAAAGTTCCATTAGTAGAGGAACTATTTGAGGTATTTTGCTAAGAATTCTAAGTAGTTTAACTGGAAATTATGTCCTTTCAGGCCAAGAAGAGCTAAGAGAGGCGTATAAACCATTAAGAGTCCCGACGAGCTGTGAGTGACTAAATGAACTTAATGCTTTCAATACTTATGCATATAAGGCCAAGTAAGTTGCAGTGATGCTAATGATGAATTTATACTTCCTCAAGCAATAAATGGTTAATGAATAGCTTAATGTATCTTTCCGGCTTGTATATGTTTAACACAGGCCAAGGTAAGTTGTGAAATCATTACAAAAGTTAAGTTTCTAATGTTGAAATATGCTTCCTAGAGGAAGGCTATGATATAATGAGTTCTTGTGTAAATGACATGCAATGAAACTTAATTTGATGCTATGAAATCACCCGATACTGAAGGACATGGAGAAGGTATCTGGGTAATAGTACCTAAGGTATTGACGATACCTAGAAACTCCACGTGCACTTAGGTAGTTCTGAATGAAAGGCCGAAGTATGGGTCTCTTAGGCCATACACCATCAAAGGGAGGCCGAAGTATGGGTCTCTTGGCCGGTAATAGACGTTGGGAGCTAGAGCGATGTAGGCTCATTCTCAACTAAGAAATAATGATGTTTAATGATGTCTAAGAATGGTTTAAAGCTATACTTAGAGAAAGTTGCTTGAGTCACTCATCAATATATTTACATGTATATAGTGATGTAATGCATGATGTAATATGATTCTATAGTCACTCACTAAGCTACTAGCTCACAGATCTTCTGTGTTTCCGTTTTTCAGGTAGAGGTCAGATTCCTCAAGGTTGATCCTATTGCTACTTGCCACTGAAAGGCCCGACCTGTTAAGAAGTACTTAGGTTGATGTTTTGTTTATGTACACATATTTTGAGAGGGACTAGGGCTTTGTTAGAGAAGTTTAGGGCCATCTATGAATATTTTTCCCATAGATGTCATGTCATGGTTGTATGCATATGTTTATATAATCTTATGTAGAACCTTAACGAGGCATGCTGTATGCGTACATTATTAATGTTTTAACAGGTTGGTATTTAGATTAGAAGGCTAAGGTGGCAAGTGCTAGCAGTAGGGCTAGTAACTACCACGGTCATATCCTCTTCCACATTAAGAGGGTAATCTGGGAGGGGGTGTGACAATAAGAGTTATATTACAATATTTTAATGTGTTATTCAAAGCATGTCTACTATATAGTTTTCATTAATTTTAATATGAGTGTATGAATATTGCATGGAGCATGACATTACTTAGATGAGTATAAGAGTTATATTTTAATAATTTCACTAAATGCATGTTATAGGGATTTTTTCATTAAGATATAAATGTTATATGTTTAATGATTTAGAATTAAGGTCATGTTTACGAAACTGAAATGATCATTGATGTAATCGGAATGAGATTTTATTGATGGATGAATCATAGCAAGCTTGAATCACAAAAATAATTGGATTTATTTTGATCACGTTTACTTGGAATTATGAATTTGTCACATTTTATTGTTATCATTACTATTTAACCCTAATAATAATGGTGACAGTAATGGTAATGGTAAATGTAACAATAAACGTACAAATTCATAATTTACATACTGCTATAGTAACAATAGTTGTAACGTAACGATAAGGGTAACAGTAAAGGTAATGGGTCCCATGTAATTTTCAACCGTAATTAAATTGAACACCTTTTATTCCTCAATCAGATTATACGATTTGATTACAAATTTCAAGATGGACCCCACATCTCATTACGATTATAGAAAGTAGGTAAGCAACAACAAAAGTAATCAACGGGGCCCACTTTTTACATTATGATTAATGGATTACTTTTAAACCAGTGTAAACATGGCCTAAAATCTATAATAAAGAGTTGCATGCAAACATAAAGTTTAATTTGATTTTTTTAAAATGTTTAAAATGAAATTAAAACTCTATGTTAATTAATTTCTAATAAGATTAGAAATAGACTAATCTTTTATTTCTTTTAATAGGATTAAAATGAAATAATAAAATATTAAATTTATAAAATATTTACTATAAGGAACCGTTGACTAAGGAACGATATGTGTAAGGTTAGGGTACTTAAGACAGTAACGGAACACTCCTAGTTGGGAACTAACTTGGGAGGTGAATTAGTCAAAATTTTTTAAGCATGCAATTATGGAGTTAGTTTTATTAAAGTGTTTAATAAATTAAAGCATATTGTTAAACTATCAATATAAATGTTATATTGGGTTGATTAACAACACTTAAATTAGGGCTGGCAAAAATTTCCGTGGGGTTAGGTCTTTGCGAGTACCTACCCTGATCGGGACGGGGAATCCCCTGTTTACCTGGGGATGGGGGTCAAACCGAGGAATTTTTTAGTGTCTTCAACCGAGGACGGGAAGGGCATCCCCATCCCAAACCTGACCTCAATAAATATTTTAATTTTATACACACACATACACCCACACACACCCACACATATATATACACACACAGATACACACACATACATACAGACACGTATAATAAATAGGAAAAAGTACCTTTTTGGTCCCTGGGTTTTGAGAAATAGGTGCATTTGGTCCCTCATGTTTTAAATTGGCCAATTTAGTCCCCGAGTTTTCTAGAATGGGTTGAAAAGGTCCTTCAATTAAAAAAAAAAGAATCTTTAAATTTGAATAAAAAATGATTAGATGTTACTGTGTCAATATGAGTTGGAAATAATTGTTTTTTTTTAATATTGTTTCTTTTTCTCTTCTTCCTTTCTCCTCTCTCTTCTTCCTCTTTCCTATCTCTTCTTCCTCCATGTTTCACTCTCTCTTATTCTTTTCTTTCTTATTCTCTCTACTCCCTATTCGTTGCTAAATTTCCAAAGAAAAAAAATCAATTCTCCTTTCTCTCATTTTCTCTCTTATCTGAAAAGTTTAGCAATAAAAGAAAAGAGTATCCCCTCTGGTGGAAAACTGGATTTTTTTCAATAATGATGTTTTTTAAGAAAAACTAGATATTTAAGAAAAACTTCAAGAAAAACTGGAAAAGAAATCGTAAATCTATCTAGTGGAAAATGTCCCCTCTCCACTCTTCCCCAAATCCCCCAACAAGACAATAATCCATAAACCTTATATTCTTCCTAATGTCACCATTTGATTTTGGCCTATTGATGACGAAAAATTAGTTATCAATTACTTGATGACTAAAATTACGTGAATGCAATATGCGATGCATGTTCTTAATGTATGCATTCATTATCATGCGTCGGTGGTCATGTGTTGGAATGAACTATGCATTAACGAATGTATGCAATGGCCATGCATTCCTGTCGCAAGTTTTCTTACGCTCGCACCAAGTATAACGCGAACACAAGTTTCTTGGGTGATCCGAGGTCGAACTCAGGGACTTGTAGCTTAGACGTATGCGGTAATGTGTATGCAGCGGTTGAATAAAAGAATGATAGAGGGTTTTTATGCTAACACTACTTCTACTCCTAACTAACAGACAACGCAATGAGAAGTATGAATGAGAGGTAGAGACACGACAACTGTTGATGTAAAATAAATGGATGGAAAAAATGGATAAAATATGAAGATATCTTCATCGCAACCCTTAAGAGTGACCGCAAGGGCAACCTCATCCAACACAAACCATGTAATCATGCTACACACACTAAAAGCCTAAATCTGGGACGTATGCAATGTGTATGCAAAAGGGTCGGGATGACCACATACAGCCACCATATCTTACTTCTTGGACGCAGCCATTGTCCTCTCCGTAGGGTGCACACGCTGTGTAATAGCAAATAGAGCTTATGTTACACCCCGCCCCAGACTACTCTCTGAGCCTAGGAAAGGACATGACTGCAGCAGTTATCAACCCTCTTGTTGACACTTACTGCCTAATAACTCTTGCGAAAATAACTTTGATACCAATGAAACAAATTCAACAACCAATTGATCAAGTAGGCCCATTTTATACAACAATGTAATGTTTATACAACTCCAAGACTTAACAACAAAGTTTACAATAACAACTGTAAAACCCTTTGGAAGTGTAACTGTGGCATGTGGCAGACCTTGACCTTAGCAGCACCCTGGAACTCCTCACCTTTCGCTACCTGGAAAGAAAAACATTTGAAAAATGGGATGAACTTGCTAGTCCAGTGAGTGACAAGAAAACCGATTCTTATGAAATAGTAGTACCCCATGTGCCACACCCCTCCCAGATTACCCACCTAATCTAGAAAGAGGCGTGAAGATGCTAAACATGACCTCCCCCGATGACATTTAGCATCTTACTAACCAACTTAACTTGTGCTTAAATCTGAACAATTACACAATAATCCTTTAGTACATTTAATTTCTATTCAACATATTCCATATTACGATATCCACAAACAAGTTTCATAAACTTTCTATCTCCTGTTATATACAAACCATGAACAAAGTTTAGACACAATGGAAACAATTTTAGACATTACACAACAAAACAACTCCTCTTGTCCCATACTCCCAAAACCATGACACGTAAGGTTCGTGATATACAATCCATTTATAACAGTGCAAGGCCTACAATGTAGCAGGAGACTCTTGTCATGTGGCAGTAAATAGCTCAGCGTGTTTCCGAAACATTAACGCTACCAAGGGGGGAAAAACATAAAACATCGAAAGCATGAGCTAATGCCTAGTGAGTGGTAATCTAATATAAACATAAATTATCGGTTTCTAAATAATCAATAAAAGTAATTATATCATTCAATAAAACATTGGCCAAGTATAAAAGATTCAATAGCATCTCAAACACGTGCTAGTAAAACAGTGGCATGATCAACTCTCATAAGCACATTTTAAAGAATTCAATCGTTATCAGAAAACCACACCAACTCTGTACCCAAATAATCATTTACAACGGCGGGTTACTCTAGACAAAGAATGCCCCTTGCGGTGTAAACCAAATCACAAGGTCATACATGCACATAGAGCTGCCTCAAGGCTAAGCATAGATACACACCACAAGCCTAGGTTACTCTGGACTCCCCGGTATACTCTGGCCACATCTGACCCTGGTGGTAGCCCCCTGATAGCCTGGGTGGCGCTATAGGTGCAGGTTCCTCTGGACTTCCCGGTATACTCTAGCCACATCTGACCCCGGTAGCCCCTTGATCGCCTGAGCAGTACTACTGAAACACATTCAAGTAGCACGGGAATATAACCATCTCTCGGGTACAAGAATTAGTAGTTTGAAACAATTTACACAACCATTCAATAACCTTAATTCCACCATCAAGAGATTTTCATAAAAACCATACAAATCACAAGTATGTAAACTCTGATTTCAAACTACATTTTGATAAATCAAGATCGTATAAAATCATCGAGAGTTTAGAAATCATGATTTAAACATTTTTGAAATATCAGTAAAGTAAAATAGATCATGCCATCATATTTCATAAATCATATAATTAGTTTCTATATCAAAACATTCGAAAGTAAACCACTCACAATCACTAGCACGAGCTCCTTGGGTTGTAAGCCTTTCCAACCTCAATTTGGCCTGAAATAAAGTCCCAAGGTTACTAGACACTCACAAGAGGTCAAATCAACCTTAAACATCCCATAGTGATTCAATGTAACCACTTGAACTCATTTTAACACCTAAACATTCACATTTTGCTCCTTAAGTCCATTTTTCTCACATTACCCAAAATGGCCCAAAAATCAGTTTTTAATCCAAAATTATTCATTCTAGGGTCAAAATATCAAGAAAATCTTAATTGGGATTCAAAAATGTTCACCAACACCCAAAATGCTAAAAAACAAGCAATTGGGCACTAGAAATGGGCATGGGCGCGGGCTGTGGGCGTGGGTGGGCGAGACTAGCCGTGGATGGGTAGGGCTGGACAGGCTGAGGAATGCTGAGGGGCACTGCCATGGAAGGAGGCGCACTGGTGGGGCTGGGGTGGCTAGCCTACTACTACCCTGATCGAGAAAACACGGGTTTCAATTTAACCAAATTTTAACCTAAGTTAAAGGGACAATTTGCACATATGCCCTTCATAAAATATGTTAAGAAACCTTAAGCTAACTAACCTCAAAATTACATCTCTTAACTCGTATTCCAGAGCTCAGAATCTCTCCTGAACTACACCTTACTCGGATTTTCCAATTTTCCGGGCAACCTTCACTATGTTCACGATTTCTTCAGTTTTCCGATCCCAAATCTCTCGATCAGCCCTAGAATAGACTCACAACTCAATAAGCTTTAATTTTAGATTTTAGCAAATTAATCCAATACCCCTCTCGGCCAACTTGCATTTCCTACAAATTTTCTTCTTTCTTTCCTTGTAACCCTTAGCAAATAACAAATCATGTTCACTATACAAGTGCCCAATGATGAAAAACTGTTCCAATAATAACATATATTAGTACATTTCTAAAAGAACTTGCTTTGTTAAGTAATTTCCAACTTTAATTCCAACACTTAGAATTAGAACTTTCTTAGGTCATACAATCCAAGTTATTCATTTAAGTACATAAGCTCACTTATCTAGGTTGATGCTAAGAATAAACAAGAGAAAAAAGGACAAGGGCTTACACCATGCTTGGGTACTTCTACTCAGATACCTTCTCAACTGTGTCCTTCAGAATCGAGCTACTCGGATACCTTCTCAACCGTCCCTCGGTATCGAGTTTAAGGTAAAACTAGTCATACAATGACTTTCTTTAATAAAACATAGAAAATATGTCTTTATCTGAAAGATCTTTCTTTAGCACATGGTTTCTTAAAACGCTGTAAATATTTAGTCAAATATTTTAGTCACTCACCTTGATCGTTTAGGAAACTTTCTCTCTAGAAGTTCCTTGGTCCCCTCGGGCTCCCTTTTGAACCCTATGATCCAGATTCAAATTAAAGCTCAGATTACTCATAGTTCTAAGCTTTATCTTGAGATACTTTCTTCTACCAATATGTTATAAAATGTCTCATAAATCTTACCTCAAAATATTAGCTTATAAATTTTCGTGGTTTGGCTGGAAACATTAAAACATCAAGACTGGCCCAGCCTACCCGACAGCTCGACCCCTCTGTCTTTTCCTCATTCTCCAGCCCAATTCCTTGAAGCTTCTTCTTCAAAAGCCTTAGCCTCAAAACTAGACTCTCATATCTTTCAGATGGATTTAGAATCACTCCAAACGCACGAGTATTCTGGGAGAACTCCTCATCCCAATTTAATGCTACTTCCTGTCCTTTTTGTCCGATAACATCTCCCCTCTTGGAAACTTTTGACCAACGCATGGTCTTGCTACCAACGCATAGTCTCTTACCAATACACTCTTTTTTATGTCCTTTGAAGAGATTTTGAGTTCTCATCTGAAGTCCTTGGCCCTATTTATAGGAGTCCAAGATTGCTCTAAGGCCGACACCTCTTACTTGGCCGCATGTCCAAGTGTCTCTTCCTTACATTATTACCGCAATCTTGCATCAGCGCAACCCAAGGTGTCTTGCTCCCCTTTTACCAACGCATAGCCCTCAACTTTGCATGTCTTCTTATGCATCCACCTCATTTGCTTAAGGCTTAAGATTTCTTCCTAACAAGCCACATGTCCCGATGACGACCTTGCATGAGTTTATCCAACCTCATATGCGTTAACCACAAATGCACCCATCCAATTGCCGCAACCTACCTATGTTCGGACATCATCAACCGGCGCATGCATCCATTCACTCTTACCAAGTGCATCTAATCGAGGCAACTTAGTCACAAATGCTAGATGCTCGCAAGCTCATCTTTGGCCGCATATCCTTCTCCTTCGCATGGCTTACCTTTGCTCTATGCGCTCAACTAGGATAATGTCCAACACTCTTTCAACACATACTACTAGCTTGTCCTATGAGACCATAAGCCTTCGGATGTTCAACGCATAGCACATCACCAATGCATAGTGTAGCACTGCCGCATCCATCGCATCCATCACTGCTTACCATCGCATAGCACTGCCGCGTCCAATGCCGCATGCCATCCATCGCAGAATGCTTTGTACCGCATAACCGTACGCCCTCGCATCACCGCATGCCCTTGCACCGCATCAACACATACAACCATTGCTTTTCCTTTGGCTGAATACACGCATACCATAGGCCGCATCACCGCATGCTCTTGGCCACACACTCTCGCGTAGCAAAGCTGCCGCATGCCCCTAACGCATAGCACCGCCCCATTTCATCAACGCATAGCACTATCGCATGTCATCAACGCATAGCACCGCCGCATAGCATCACTGCACGCCATCCATCACCGCATGCTACCAACGCAACCATCGCATCCATCGCACCACATGCGCACGTAGTACTGCCGCAACCATCGCGTCCAACATCCAGCACCCTTGGATGCGTAACTTGAGGCTACCGCATGCGTTTTCTAACCTCTTCAAGATCTTGGCTGCTGCATGCACTACTAATCTCCCAAATAACATCTCAAAGTCTAATGGAAAACACATGGCACACACTAACACATTGTCAAATACTTAGTCATATTTCTCCTTGGCTTCTAATGCATGGTTACTCTTAGCAATGTCTTTTGCCAATACTTCGGCCAATCATGCATCCAACCTTACAAATGCATGGTTGCCTTTTCAACTTATGCGTTAATGTCTTCTAATACTTCACGCATGGGTCCTTTTGACCTTACACTTAACCAAATTCCCTCAATTAAAGGTTAACTCAAAACTTACTCAAGGAAAATCTATTCAACACTTAGATATTTTCTTAACTACCTGCTTAAGTAGGTGGAAATCCGGGTTTCACATTTATTTCCCCCTTAAGAAAATTTTGTCCTCAAAATTTACTCGAACTAACTCTGGTTTAAGGTTTCACCACAACCACTGTTGTAACCTCCTATAACCTTGTCTATTACCACGTTTCCACTGCGCTACTCTGATATCAACCTTCTTAGTTTGTCCAACGATACCTCACCTAGCCATCTCTAAGCTAGTTGTTGAACCAACTATCTACAAAATAATCATTTTTATCTCAAATACTAAATGAGAATAACTTAATTTCATACTTACCTTCCTCGGTAGATCTTCAAGTAGCGTCGTGAGTTCCAGCTCTGGTTGCCTGCTAGGTCATGCCACTTCTGTTATTCCTCTTAGTCTACTTGACTAATTTCTTAGGTTTCTTTTTAAACCTTTACTCTACCACACTTCCCTCTGGTTTTACTAAATTCAACCCTCAAGTTTCCAAGAACATATACTTTGATACTAAACTAGTATCAACTAACCTTTCAACTTTCCCAGAAACTTATGCTTCGATACTAAGCTGGTATTGTGAATCCCGGATCTCCATTTTCCTACTTAAGTAAGTAATTAAGGGGTTAATTAGGAGAAAGTTAAATCCTATGTAATGTAAATAATCTAATAATTTTACAATTGTCATAATAACTGTAATAATTGTCACCTTCTGTGGATAAAAAATTAGTAAAAGTGAATGTAAACTATAATGGTTAGGTATTATAGTTACGATAACCATATTTGATCTTGAAGTACGAGTAGAGAGGACCCTAAAAGGATAAAAAGAAGAGAAAACCTTAAAGACTTAAATCCTGAATAGTGAAGAAAGGATTGAAGAACTGAGGAAAATATAGAAAATTATTTGGGAAAATTCGTGTGGAAGTTGCACGAAGATAAACCATATTCACAGTAGCTAACGAGATTGGAGAGAAAGTTGGAGAGAAAATGGAGAGAACAAGATTGGAGAGAAAGTTGGAGAGAAAATGGAGAGAACGAGATTGGAGAGAAAATGGGAGAGGAAATGAGAGAGAGCGAGATTGGAAAGAATGAGATTGGAGAGAGCAGTTTGGGCAAGAAAGTTGGAGAGAGCGAGAGTGGAGAGAGCAAGATTGTGAGCGAGAGAGTGGAGAAAGCGAGAGTTTGAGCGAGAAAGTTAGAGAGAGCGAGAATGGAGAGAGCGAGACCAGCGAGAAAGTTGAATGCCTCATCGAACGTCACGCCCACGTGATCGAAGGAAACCGCCTGTGCATTGAACGGCCGGGCATTTATGCGTTGAACTTAGCCACGATCTTATAGATTATGCATTGAAAACCCTAAATTGAATAAAAAAAGCTTGAAGACGTAAGGGCAAACGTCAATTAAAATTTAGGTGTCCGATTAAGAGAAATTCTTAAACCCTAAGAAATTGTGTTGGACGCGTTTGGGAAGAACACATTGAACCAAGGTGAAGTTAACTTACGTTGATAAAGGGAGGATTAAACATTTGGCCATGCAGCAGAGTAGATGGTGTCAACACCATAGGAGGTTTGGACGCCTATAAATAGAGCCTTTGGGATTTCATTTTCAAATCACAAATCATAAAATTCGTAAAAAGAGGGGGAGAGTAGAGTGCATTGGATAGTGAGGGTGGAGGAGAATGCATCAAATTGAGACGAGGAGATCTCCCAATATACTCGAGCGTTTGATGTAACTCCAAAGCCATCTGAAAGATAAGAGAGTCTAGTTTTCATGGTAAGGCTTCCGAAGAAGAAGCTCTAAGGAATTGGGCTGGAGAATGAGAAAAATACAGAGGGGCCAAGCTATCGGGTAAGCTGGGCCAATCTTGATGTTTGGATGATTCCGGCTAAACCATGAAGATTTATGAGCTAAGATTTTATGGTACGCTTCTTGCAACATTTTAGAATAGTTTTGTAGAAGTAAGTATCTCAAAATAAGGTTTAGAACTATGAGTAATCTAAGATGTAAGTTGGATCTGGATTCTAGGGGTAAAAAGGGAGCCTGAGGTAGAAAAGGGAACTATTAGAAAGGCTCCTAAGTAATTAAGGTGAGTGTTATAGCTTTGATCATTAACACATAGTGTGAGTGTTATAGCTTTGATAATTAACACATAGTGTGAATGTTATAACTTTGATAATTAACACATAGGTTGAGTGTTATAGCTTTGATAATTAACACATAGTGTGAATGTTATAGCGTTATAGTTTCGATATATCATGAGTGTTATGTTGCTTTGATAAATAAAGAATATTGTGTGTTTATACAGTGTTGATAGTAAATGCATATTATGAGTATTCACTTAGCTTTATACTCTGATATTGGAATATATGCGTCTATAGATGCATATTACATGCTTTGGTAATATGATGTTGCCATGATATTGTTTGTGTGTAACTATGGAAACTGCGATTATGCCCGAGATGTGGTTAGCATGTTTAACAGAAGGTGCTTGGTGGGAAAAATTGGTCGGCTTCGGTCGGCGGAAAATAATGGTCGGCCTCAGTCGGCAGGAAATAATAGTTGGTGACGACCGATGGGAAATATGGTCGAGTACCTAAGCATGACTAGCGGGATAAATAAAACGGCCGATGTGCACATTGGCGGGAATTGGGATCATAGGAAGGTTTCCATAGATGATTGTATTGATTGATGATATGATATGCATGCTATGTGTAGCTTTTGGGATAAAGATTACTGGTTCCATGATTATATCTTTAAATGTGCATGAGTTATAATGCGAGTGTTAGCATGTGATTGATTTCCCAAAAATAATGATTTTCAAAGTGAATTTCATCTTAAAAGAACCACTCACTAGGCTGAGTAGCTCACACTCTTCAAAATGTTTTCTTAATCCCCCCCCCCCCCCCCCCAGGTAGCAGAAGATGAGGAGTTCCAGGGTGCTGCTAAGGTCAAGGTCTGCCACATGCCCTAATTACACTTCCGGAGAGTTTTTACGGTTGTCGTTGTAAACTTTGTTGTTAAGTCCTTAAGTAGGCCCATTTTATACAACAATGTAACGTTTATACAACTCCAAGACTTAACAACAAAGTTTACAAGAACAACTGTAAAACCCTCCAAAAGTGTAACTGTGGCATGTGGCAGACTTTGACCTTAGCAGCACCCTGGAACTCCTCACCTTTCGCTACTTGGGAAGAAAAACATTTGAAAAACAGGATGAGCTTGCTAGCCCAGTGAGTGACAAGAAAACTGATTCTTATGAAATAGTAGTACCCCATGCTTGGGTACTTCTGCTCAGAAACCTTCTCAACTGTATCCTTCAGTATCGAGCTACTCGGATACCTTCTCAATCGTCCTTCATTATCGAGTTTCAAGTAAAACTAGTCATACAATGACTTTCTTTAATAAAACATAGAAAACATGTCTTTATCTGAAAGATCTTTCTTTAGAACATGGTTTCTTAAAACATTGTAAATATTTAGTCAAATATTTTAGTCACTCACCTTGATCGTTTAGGAACCTTTCTCTCTAGAAGTTCCTTGGTCCCTTCGGGCTCCCTTTTGAACCCTATGATCCAGATTCAATTTAAAGCTTAGATTACTCATAGTTATAAGCTTTATCTCGAGATACTTCCTTCTATCAATATGTTCTAAAATGTCTCAAGAAGCTTACCTCAAAATATTAGCTCATAAGTCTTCGTGGTTTTACTGGAAACATCAAAACATCAAGATTGGCCCAACTTACCCGACAGCTCGACCCCTTTGTCTTGTCCTCATTCTCCAGCCCGATTCCTTGGATATTCTTCTCTGACAGCCCTAACCCAACACCTAGGCTCTCATAGCTTTCATATGGCATTGAAATCACTCCAAACGCACGAGTATTCTGGGAGAAATCCTCGTCCCAAGTTGATGCTACTTCCTATCCTTTCTGTCCGACAGCATCTCCCCTCTTGGAACCTTTTGACCAACGCATGGTCTTGCTACCAATGCATAGTCTCTTACCAATACACTCTTTTTTATGTCCTTTGAAGAGATTTTGAGTTCTCTTCTGAAGTCCTTGGCCTTATTTATAGGCATCATAGATTGCTCTAAGGCCGACACCTTCTACTTGGCCGCATGTTCAAGTGTCTCTTCCTTACACTATTACCGCAATCTTGCATCAGCGCAACCCAAGGTGTCTTGCTTCCCTTTTATCAATGCATAGCCTTCAACTTTGCATTTCTTCTTATGCATCCACCTCATTTGCTTAAGGCTTAAGATTTCTTCCTAACAAGCCACATGTCCAGATGATGACCTTCCATGCGTTTATCCAACCTCATATGCATTAACCACAAATGCGCCCATCCAATTGCCGCAACCTACCTATGTTTGGACATCATCAACCGGCGCATGCGTCAATTCACTCTTACCTTTTGCATCTAATCGATGCAACTTAGTCACAAATGCTAGATGCTCGCAAGCTTATCTTTGGCTGCATATCCTTCTCATTCGCATGGCTTACCTTTGCTCTATGCGCTAAACTAGGATAATGTCCAACACTCTTTCAACGCATACTACTAGCTTGTCCTATGTGCCCACAAGCCTTCAGATGTCCAACGCATAGCACATGTTCAATGCATAGCACATCATCAACGCATAGCACATCACCAACACATAGTGTAGCACTACCGCATCCATCATGTCCATCACATCCATCGCTGCTTACCATCACATAGCACTGCCGTGTCCAATGCCGCATGCCTCCCTCGCTACATGCCATCCATCGTTGCATGCCCTCGGCCACACACTCTCGCATAGCAAAGCCGCCGCATACCCCCAATGCATAGCACCACCCCATGTCATCAACGCATAGTACTACAGCATGTCATCAACGCATAGCACCGCCGCATAGCATCACTGCATACCATCCATCGTCGCATGCTACCAACGTAACCATCACATCCATTGCACCGCATGCGCACGTAGTACTACCGTAACCATCGCATCCATCGTGTCCAACATCCAGTGCCCTTGGCTACGTAACTTGAGGCTGCCGCATGCATTTTCTAAACTCTTCAAGACCTTGGCTGCTGCATGCACTACTAATCTACCAAATAACCTCTCAAAGTCTGATGGCCAACGCATGGCTCACACTAACGCATTGTCAAATACTTATTCATATTTCTCCTCGGCTTCTAACGCATGGTTACTCTTGGCAATGCCTCTTGCCAATACTGCAGCCAATCATGCGTCCAACCTTACAAACACATGGTTGCCTTTTCAACTTATGCGTTAATTGATAACGGCCAAAAATGCACGTTATCATAGTACTAAGTTCTTCAACAATGTTGGATTGCGTTGATAGAATATGTTAATTTGTGTCCATTAAGCATAAACTCTACAATATTGCAGTCGCATGCGTCCAATGCATTAGGGCAGTTGATCTCTATACTTTTTGTGCAGAATAATGCGTTAACGCAATACAAAGAATGCGATCATAGGAATACATCGGTCGAGCGCAACTTCACCGCAAGACTTTGCGTTGATTGTGCCCGCAAACATCCACCCAAGAAGAATCACCGCAACATTGTGGGCGCATCTGGACAAAAGGATAATTAAGATCGATGGGACATAAAGCTGACAGTAGTTGAATCCAAATTAAGTTGACAGCCGATAACGGTCACAAAGTACATCCAGCCTTATCAGTGGACACTATCCAGTGCATTAGTCAGGAATTAAAGCTGTCCCATCTGTACAACCAGGAGAGAGAAGCCACCTTTCACCTTGGATGCCCTATAAATACCAAGTGCATTCTTCAGAGAAGGAGTTAAGAAGTCGATTACTTCATCACTTTACAAGTTTACACCTCTGTTCATAGTTTTCTTTTCCATTTTCATGGTAGAGCTAGAGAAGAGTGGTGACGCCGAAGATCGTCCAAGGCGGCTCGATAGAGAACTTTGGGTCGTAAGAGCAGAGAGCGGGTTGACTCTCGCGAAAGCGAGAATACCTTTAGAGCACAAGTAGAACAGTGTAACACCTGGTGGCAAGAAATTGCTCCAGGCTCTTTACTATACTTGCATTGTTATTCTGTACTTCATCTTTTATCTATTCAATGGAAGTTATATTTCTACATCTGCTCACTCTCTTAATACGCATGAGTAGCTAAACTAGTTTAATGGGTTGAGAGGAACTAAGCTAACATGATCTAGGAAGTTCATTGCTTGCGATTGTCTTGTTTTATGCTGTGCGCAACATCCCTTTAGAATTGCTCGAGAGAGAATCTAAAGAAAGAACCTAATGTCTCGAGAGAGCTAGGTTAGAGTTTGACTTGAAAGAGTAAGATTAGCCCTACATAAACAAGAAATAGGGACTTAGAGATAAGCTCTGTTTGTGAACTTGCATCGCATGCATCCTAGGAATAGGAATGATATTATGCGGTCAAATATTTGTGTGAATGTCATGTTGTCATTGCATAAATAGAAATAGAGGTTTATGTGTAAACCCTGTAGACTTATCGCATATTTATTGCATGCATTCTAGCCTTAGAAGCCGTGGCATTCACGCCGAGAGGTGGTCTACTATTGTATGCATGTTGCATGATCGCGAGGCATGAACGCAACCTAGGGAGTGTTAGCCGAAACCCTTCTCAACATGTTCATCGCATACCCATCGTATTTCCTGTTACCAACTCTTTTTGAACTTTGTCGTATTCATTATTATTTTCATTAACAGAACAACAAACCAACCATCTTATTTATTTTACCGGTTACCGCAAGTTTTCATAAAAATATCTAACGCAACTATTTTCACATGTCCTTGTGTTCGACCCTGGACTTACCAGGAAACTCAGAGGAATTTACACTTGAATTCTGCTGGGGAAACTTGAGTGCACAACGTAATTCCATCAACGCATATCATCCAAATTTTCCGCACTTAATAAAATAACGCATCAAGTTTTTGGCGTCGTTGTCGGGGACTTCGGCAAAATAAATGTTAATGGTAATTTTTGTGAATTCTTTGCGGAACTCTCAATCTCTGGCAAACTACGACCTGGAGATTGAGAGAACATTTTGAAGGAGACTAAGGAACCGCCAACAACAACCACAATCCGATAAAGAAGAGATGGCAGAGCAACCTAGGAATGAAGCACCAAACAACAACAATGTCATTGCAAATCCAATTCTATTGGCCAACGATCGCAATAGGCTCATTAGGGAGTATACATCGCCAAACCTCTATGATTTCTCTCTGGGAATCACGAGGCCTGCCTTAGATGGAGGTAGATTTGAAATGAAACCGATGATGCTGCAGATGATCCAAGCTGCAGGTCAATTCGGAGGAAGGCGTGGCGAGGATCCGCACACCCACCTCTGAAGTTTTATTGAAATCTGCAATACATTTGTGTTCCCGAATATCTCTGCTGAGGAGGTTTGACTAACGCTGTTTCCATTTTCTCTATGTGATCAGGCTAGGAAATGGGCTTATTTGCTCGAACCAGGAGAGATCACTTCTTGGGAGCAAGTGGTGGAGAAGTTTATGAAGAAGTATTTCCCACCTACAGAGAACGCCAGACGAAGAAAGCTTATTATTAATTTTGTACAAGACATGGACGAATCGCTCAGCGATGCCTGGGCGAGGTTTAAAAGGTTGGTCTGAGATTGTCCGCATAATGGGCTGCCAGACTGTCTTCAAATGGAAATTTTCTACCACGGTTTGAATCTTGCTTCACAGACTGCTGCCAATGCGGTAGCAGCTAGTGGTCTGCTTGACAAGACTTATGATGAGGCGAAGAATATCCTGGATCGCATCTCCAAGAATCATGAAGACTAGAGGGAGAGCGACCAGAGATTAAGACTCAAAGATTCTGATGCAAATAACGGTGCTATTGTTTCATTGCAAAACCAAATGAACGCAATGATGAATTTGATTCAAGAAATGGAGATCAGCAGCCCAACACCGCAAGGTGGGCAAATCAATGCAATAAGTCAAAACACCACAAGGTATGTGACTTGCGGTGATGAGCATGCAATGGAAGATTGTCCACAAAACCCACAGTCTGTATATTTTGTAAAGAACAACCCTTTTTCCAACACTTACAACCCCAGGTGGAAAAACCACCCAAACTTTTCTTGGAAGAATCCACAACAAAACTTCCAATCTGTGGCACAAAAAGAAGGGCCACCAGGGTTCTTTCAATGCAGCAACGGTCAACAGAGAAACCAAACAAGTAGCTCACAACAACCACCGCAATCTTCTTCCCTAGAAGGCCTATTGAAGCAATATATAGAGAAAAACGAGACGGTGGTTCAAAGTTAGGCTACGTCCATCCACAACCTTGAATTTTAAATGGGCTAGATTACAAATGAGCTCAAAAGTATATCGTAAGGGGCACTGCCAAGTTCAACCGAGCTTCCATGCAACCCAGGGGGTTCAGGTAAGGAGCAATATCAGGTTGTGACATTACATAGTGGAAGGACTGTGGAGGGAGAAAAGAAGCAGAACAGATCAACCTCCATCGCAGCTGAACTTGCGATTGCAACAATGCAAGAAGAAGAAAAAGAAAATGAAGCAGTAGAACCTGAGGTTGCGTCAACCTCAAAGTCAAATGAAACAGGAACTGTTAAAGTCCAGTTACCACCTTTCCCTCAGAGGCTAAAGAAGAAGAAAAATGAAGAGGTACAATAGCAACGCTTCCTATCTATGTTAAAGTAATTACATGTTAACATTCCTTTAAGTGAAGTGATTGAGGAAATGCCTACCTATGCCAAGTTTCTGAACGACATGGTAACCAAGAAAAAAGGCGCTGGAAAATTTGCCACGATGGCATTAATGCAAAGTTCCAAATCTATTATCCCACCGAAGATGAGCGATCTTGGGAGCTTCACTATTCCTTGCTCCATAGGAGGACTCTATATTGGGCAAGTCCTGTGTGACTTAGGGGCCAGAATAAATTTGATGCCGCTGTCAATCTTTTGACAACTAAATGTTGGGCAACTTGTGCTCACATCTGTGACTCTCCAGCTGGCCAACAGATCTCTGGTTCATCCAAAGGGTAAGGTGAAGGACATGCTGATCACGATTGATAAATTTATTTTGCTAGCTGACTTCATCATCCTTGATTATGAGGCCGATAAAGATGTGCCCATCATTTTGGGGTGACCTTTCCTATCAATAGGTCGTGCTTAAATTGATGTGCACAAGGGCGAGATCACTTTGAGCATAAATGGACAGAAGCTCAAATTTAATATAATTCGTGCCATGAAATTTCCTGATGAGGAAGACCTATAAGATTCGGAAGATGACTTGAATTTGATTGAAGAAGAAAAGTCTGGTGAAGAGTATAAAGAAAAGGATGTCGATGCATCCGTAGTTTCCTGTAATGTGATCGTAGCAAAAACAAACAAAGAAGAAGGATCGATCACAGTGCAAGAAAAAGAGCCGAAGGAAGAAAGAAAAATAACGCCAACTTCTCTCGTGGAGCCACCAACCCTTGAACTAAAAACCCTACCAACACACCTGAAGTACGCATTTCTGGGGTAGAATGAGAAGCTGCCAGTGATAATTTTCTCCACACTTAACGCAGATCAAGAGAATGCGTTGATGAGCATTCTCAAAAAGCATGTGCGAGTAATCAGCTAGATGCTTGCTGATATCAGAGGAATTAGCCCTGCGTACTACATGCACAACATTCGTCTTGAGGACGACCACAAAGCAACCATTGAGAATCAACGCAGACTTAACCCTACGATGAAAGAGGTCGTCTGTAACGGGTGATTTATATGTATGATATTCAATGCTCATAATGATGCGATACTACTACTATTTATGTGTTAATTAGAGATGCTCAAGTAGTATGCCCTACATTGTCACAAATTTCCTTATGATGGAACCAAGTGTAATTCCACCGCAAGTTTCTCGGTGTGATCCGAGGTGGAACACGGGGAAGTGGTACCGGTTATTGCGGTATGTTCATGGTACATGCGACCTAGTTCTTCAATCAAGAAAGTGTGTACAATATGTATTACAGTAAAATAAAGGAAAGCGGTAAAAATGCAATAAAACATAAAAATACAATAAACCTAAGCTAGATGTTACAAGATAAAGGCTTTAAGTGCAAGATACTAGGATTAAGGCTGGCTGTGAAGATTGTGCAAAGACATGGGATGCGACGACAAGTCTTGTGAACAGATTAGAAAGAGAAAGATAAGTATTACAAACAATGCAAGTTCTTAATTGATTTGAAGGTATAAATACTATTCCACTCTTCTCTTGGCATACACCTTTCAGTGATCGGCCGCGTTTCCCACATATTTGTGGTGAAACAGAGTTTAATGTAATGAACGCAAGGTTGCTTCCATGTCTAGAAGTACTATGCACTTTAGTTAACGTACTCTTCTGACCTTCTCTTAATAGATCAGAATGACATCTTTACTTCCGCTCTCACAGGTGAAGATATCGTCCATCATGCTTTAGCTAAATGTATTTTATAACTTTAATACATATTATGTTCTTGGTGATTCATATTGCTCATCAAGGGATTAAGAAAACATCATGAAGAAAGTGACTAATGGGTGAACGAAAATAGACAGAGAATGGTAAACGAAATCTATTCAATATTTCTACTAAGTGTTTGATACATGATGTGTGAATGAAGAGATAAAGAAAATATGGAATACAATGAAAGAGAGATAGAACAGATACAATCCAGTGCCAATGTCTTGGCTCAGATTCGATGGACATCTGCTTGCCGGATAGGATGGTTTCAATGGCAGGAAGAGCTTCCTTTTCAAGCTTGCTCCACCGGTAGCAGGGGTCTCTGCATAGAGTTTCGATCGGGTATACAGCTGGTCGGATCTGAGATTTACCTCTCGGCTTTATCTCTTTCTCTTCCCGGATTTCTTCTTTTCGGTACTCAGCTCAACCTTTTTCTCTCTAAAATCTTACAGCATTTAGCCCAGTATCAAATAGCATATTTTTCTCTGAAATTGCTCGGGTAGTTATAGGAGCAGATCCTTTGACTCCGGCCTTGTGGTCCCCATATTTGTTATGGAAATTCCAAAGATGAAGGGATATTATTCCTTCTGTTATGCAATCGGACCGTCAAATCTGCACAACGGTTAGTTGTACACGTGTCTCAATCCTTCGCCTTTTCATTGCTTAGCTGCATCTTTCGATCATAGGTTCGCATGTGGTGTTTGTTTTTATTACTACATGCGGTCGAAGCATAGCTCTGGACCAACTATCGCATTACGCCATTACTTCGGTAATTGTCTCTTCAAGGTTGATCGACGGGCGCAATGTGATAGAGATGCGTTGATTAGTTTCTCATGAGCCTTGAGCGCAAATGATGACTTGGTCTCCTGCAAAACATAGTAAAGTTTGGCTTGTCCTCCATCTTTTTGTTGAGTGGGTGTAATTGCAAACATTTATAATTATTGTCATACTAGGTTAATTTTCATACAATTGTTGTATAATTACAAACTTTTGGCCGCATTATCTAGATAAGGTGGCATAAATAACTTGTATTTCTACAAGTTATCATCGTAAAAAAGGAGATTATCAAGTGGCTAGATGCGGGCATTATCTATCCCATTGTAGATAGCACGTGGGTTAGCCCCGTGCAATTTGTGCCGAAGAAGGGCGGAATGACGGTAGTCCCCAATGAGAACAATGAATTAATATCACAAAGAACTATCACTGGATGGCACATATGTATGGACTACCATAAATTGAATGCGGCCACAAAGAAGGATCACTTCCCTTTGCCGTTCATCGATCAAATGCTTGATAGATTGGCAGGGAATGATTTTTACTATTTCTTGGATGGATACGTCGGGTACAACCAGATCATGATAGCTCCTGAAGACCAAGACATGACCACATTCACCTGCCCATATGGGACATTCGCTTTCTGTTGCATGCCGTTCGGCCTCTACAATGCGCCATACACGTTCTAGAGGTGCATGATGGCAATCTTTTCAGATTATCTCGAGGACTCAGTAGAAATATTTATGGATGACATCTCCATTTATGGGAACACTTATGAAGTCTGCCTGGTCAATTTGGTGAAAATTCTGAAAAGATGTGAAGAGACGAACCTGGTGCTTAACTGGGAAAAATGTCATTTCATGGTGACAAAAGGTATAGTGTTGGGGCACAAGGTCTCTCGAGAGGGATTGGAGGTGATAACTTGTAGAAATACAAGTTATTTATACTGCTTTATTTAGATATTGTGGTTAAACGAGAGGAAAGTTGCGTCAATTATATGGAAATCGACTAAGAAATACAATAATTATAAATTTTCGTCAATACACCCACTAACACCATTGCGATGTAGAAAATAATATTTCAAGTATGTTTTGTAGGAAATCCAGTCACTGTATGCGCTCATGGCTCAAGAGAGAAAGATTAACGCATCTATGTCGCATTGTGCCCATCATTCAAGAATGAATAGACGATCAACGCAATGACGGCACATGCGACAATCGATCCAGAGCTGAACTTCAACTGCATGCGGTAATAAAAACAACACCACATGCAGGTACACGATCGAAGATGCAAATGAGCAGCGTAATCACGGAGGATTTTGACACGTGTACAACTAACCGTTGTGCATTTTCGACGGACTAATTGCATAACAGAAGGAATATTTGTTCCACTATTCTCGGAATTTCCATAACAATACAGTGGGGACCACAAGTCAAAGAGTCAAAGCTTTCATCTATAAATACCCTCAAATAATTCACTGAAAAATATACTTGATACTGGGGATAATTGATACGAGGCTATTGAGAGAGAGGCTGATATGAGCATTGATTGGAGAAGATCTGGGAAGAAAAAAGACAAGGTCAAGAGGTAAGTCTCAGGGCGAATCATTCCAAATCCCCACCGTGAAGCTTTGTACCTAGATCAACTCTATCGGTTGAGCAAGCCTGAGAAGGAAGCTCATCCTTCCATTCACTTCATCTACGACCAGCAAGCAATCTCTCCATCTAGATCGGTGTCAAGACATTGGCACTCTTCTGTATCTATTTCTAACTCTTATTCATTACTTGTATTTCATCTTCTTAGTCTAAATCATTCATAACCATGTATCAGACGCTTGATTTTATAATTAAATGTCATGATCACTTTCATTTCCACATTTCTGTCTATTTTTGTTCCTCCACTAATCGCTTTCTCCATGATTTTTTCCTAATCCCTTTGTAATTAATATGAATTAAACAAGTAACTTAACCTGTGCTAAAGAAATAAAGATGTTTAGCTAAAGCATGCTAGACGACACCTTCACCTGTGAGAGTAGATGTGAAGATGCCATTTTGATTTGTCGAGAGAAGGTTAGAAGAATGCGGTAACTAAAGCGAGAAGTACTTCCAGAGATGGAAGCATCCTTGCGTTCATTACGTTTGTCCCTATTCCACCACAGAGATGTGGGAAACGCGGCCGATCACCGAGAGGTGTATGCCAAGGGAAAGTGGAACCGTACTTATATCTTTAACGCAATTAAGAAACTTGCGCTGTTTATATTAATTATCCTTTCTCTTTCTATTTTGCACATAAGCCTTGCCACCGCATAATACGATCTTTGTATATTCTTCACCTCAGTCTAAACCTCGGTATCTTGTATTATGTAACCTGTATCTTGTATCATCGTAGCTTAGGTTTATTTTATCGCAATTTACTTTATTATCGCATTTTTATCACTTATCTTTACTTTATTGCACAATTTACTTTATCGCATGTACAAACAACACCTTTATTAATTTGAAAAACCCCCGGTCGCATATATCACAAATATAACGCAATTAACCTAAAACAATCCCTGTGTACAACCTTGGATCACACAGAGAAACTTACAGTGAAATTATACTTGGTTTCAATGCAAGTAAACTTGTGACAACGCACAACATACTACAAGAACATTCATTAATAACGTATATCTAGAAATAGTATCGCATATCATTGCATAAAATCTATGTCATCAAGTTTATGGCATGGACTTGTAGCTTAGATCAATTTTTGCGTGACGATGAACCTGGTGCTTAACTGGGAAAAATGTAACTTCATGGTGACAGAGGGTATAGTGTTGGGGCACAAGGCCTCTCGAGAGGGGTTGGAGGTGGAAAAAGCAAAGATTGACGCAATTGAAAAGCTTCCACCTCCAACCAACGTGAAGGCAGTACGAAGCTTCCTAGGGCATGCTGGATTCTACAGACGATTCTTTAAAGACTTTTCTAAGATAGCAAGACCATTGAGTGCGTTATTAGAGGCAGACAAAAAGTTTGAATTTGACAACAATTGCCTTAACACATTTCAAATTTTAAAGGATGCGCTGATTACCGCACCTGTCTTAGTTGCACTGGATTGGACACTAACGTTTGAAATCATGTGCAATGCAAGCAGGTATGCGATGGGAGCTACATTAGCACAAAATAAGAAAAAAAATTTGCGCCCCATCGTATTTCTGAACCCTGCTTATCTTAATTACACCACCACTAAAAAAATCTCATGGCTGTGATTTTTGCGTTGGAAAAATTTCGGGCATACTTGTTGGGAACCAAGTTACTCATTCATACTGATCACTCAGCAATCAAATATTTGATGACAAAGAAGGACGCAAAGTCGAGATTGATCAGATGGGTTCTTCTCCTTCAAGAATTTGATATCGAGATAATTAATCGAAAGGGGACAGAGAATCAAGTTGTGGATCACTTGTCCAGACTGGAAAATCCTGAGGTTGACCACAATGAATCTGAAGTGAGTGCTGTGTTCCTGAACGAGCAACTGTTTCGCATAGAAAAATTGCCATGGTATGCGGACATCGTTAATTACTTGGTCTGTGAACAATTTCCTGAAGATTACACCTACCATCAATGGAAGGAGCTCAAAAATGAATACAAACACTACCATTGGGTTGAGCCGAATTTGTATAAAAGAGGTGCAGACCAAATCATTCAATTATGCATACCGGATGCTGCTCAACAACGTATATTGTCATAGTGCCATGATTCACCTTATGGAGGGCACTTTGGAGGACAACCTACTGTAGCCAAAGTTTTGCAAAGTGGATTCTTTTGGCCTTCATTATTCAAGGATGCTACTGACTACGCAATGAAATGTGATCGGTGTCAACGCACTAGCAACATTTCATGGAAGAATGCAATGCCGATGAATACTATCTTGGAGCTAGAACTATTCGACGTCTGGGGGATTGATTTCATGGGACCATTCCCTCCTTCAAAATGTAAGCACTATATTCTATTAGCCGTTGACTATGTCTCTAAATGGGTAGAGGCAATTGCATGTGCCGCAAGTGATGCGGTAGTAGTCTCCTAGTTCCTGAAGAAAAATATTTTTGCGCATTTTAGCACTCCCGTGCCATTATAAGTGATGAAGGATCACACTTTGTCAACCACAACATAAGGGAGCTGCTGCGCAAGTATAATATCCTCCACAAAGTGGCCACCACATACCATTCGCAAACAAATGGACAAGCTGAAGTGTCCAATCGGGAAATTAAATCGATACTTGAGAAGGTAGTCAAACCTTCACGAAAAGATTGAGCAATGAAGCTTGATGATGCGTTATGGGCATACTAGACCGCATTTAAAACACCTATTGGCATGTCCCTCTATGCGTTGGTATTCGACAAAGCATGTCACTTGCCCTTGGAGCTAGAATATAAAGAATTGTGGGCGGTCAAGAAACTGAATTTCGATTTAAAGGAAGCAGGGGAAGCACGGAAAATTCAATTGGTCGAGCTAGAAGAATGGAGCAACAATGCATATGAAAATGCGAAAATTTATAAGGAGCGCACCAAGCTCTGGCATGATCAACGCATATGCGGTAAGAACCTCCAAGTCGAACAAAAGGTCTTACTTTTCAATTCACGTCTGCGACTCTTCCCGGGAAAGCTAAAGTCTCGTTGGTCCGGATCGTTCATAATTCGAAAAGTACTTCCGCATGGCGCGGTGGAATTATCAAATGATGACGGTACCAACATATTCAAAGTCAATGTGGAGAGAGTAAAGGTATACCATGGAGAAGACTGGCATCGCCAAGTCGACTCCATGGAACTAAGAAACTTTGAATAAAGAAGGGAGTAGGTGGTCCCTGCATTGTCACATGATCGCAATTTCTCAGGGACGCAAGTTCTAGAAAACTTCAAGTCTTTAACTCTTTTCTCCTCTACTCATAATCTCCACTATCTTTCAGCTATCCTTTCATTTTTCAGTTCTATTTCTACAAAAAAAAGTAAAATAAAATAAAATAATTTGCTTTAACGATTTTTCTTTTGTTTAAAATAATTTGATTCACTCTTTGTTTTTCTTACAACAATCGAGGCGCTGGATTGCAACGATGTTACACGAAGAAGCATTCATCTTATTCCACCACCACAACCCACAGAAGAAAGATTGCTGCAAGGATGGATGCGTCAACACAATGCAGGTGACAACACAAAATTTGGAGGTGTACTCTTCCTTATCTTTATTTCAAATTTTGCACTATCACATTGCATTTCTCTTTTCGAAGTTTTATCACCGCATCCTTCTTGATTACCGCAATCATTTAACAAGTAGATAAATTTAGTAGTTTATCGCATTCTGTTTCTTTAACAAGTAAGATTTCAATGATGAAAAATATGCTTCTATTTCTTTCGTATATATTAGAGTCCACTTAATCTTAAGATAGTCACCTCATAAAATATTTCTAGAAGTTAGGGGTTTGCTAGCTTCCTTTCAAACTCTCTTTACAATGTATTCTAGAACATCGCATAATTTATTTAATCTTTTGGCAATGGGGACATTGCCGCATTTTAAATTTGGTAGGTGAGGTATTTATTTTTTAACCTTGCTATTTTCGGTTCTATGAAAAAAAAAACATTTTTGAGAATAACAACTCCACTGTCAACGCAAAGGGAAAACCCATTTTGATAAGAGTTAAGTTGTGAAAGGCACTTACACGTAGTTGGATGTCCGCATGACACACGTGGGGGCAAGCCAAAACGAAAGTAAGTTACCAGGATCAACGCATAAATCAATGACCGCAACTCCAATGCCAAATCGATATGAGTTTAGTCTGAGAAAGAATGCATTGCTCGTAGTTGGATGTCCACATGACACCCGTGGGGGCAAGCCAAAATGAAGGCAAGGCACACGGATCAGCGCAAGGTTAGAAAAAAAAATAGCAATAAAGAAAATTTTTGTGCAAGGATAAATCTTTTGTCACCCCGGTAGAAATTTTTCTTTTTGAAATAAATCATGCGATGTTCCAAGAATTTAGTAAAGTCCTTTTGAAAGTTACACTTGCAGTCCCTAGGTCTTAGAAATATTTTAAGAGTAAACTTGAATAAGACTTAAGAAAATTCTAGTATATAGGATTTGAAAGAAGTATCCTTGAGAAATCTAGGAAAAGAACTTTGCGGCTAACTTGCTAAAGGAATCTTTAGCTTATGCCTGAGAACAAGCATTGTTTAAATTTGGGGGTGTGATAACGAGTAGAAATGCACGTTATCATAGTACTAAGTTCTTAAACAATGTTGGATTGCATTGATAGAATATGTTAAATTGCATCCATTAAGCATAAACTCTATAGTATTGCAGTCGCATGCATCCGATGCATTAGGGCAGTTGATCTCTATACTTTTGTGTAGAATAATGCATTAACGCAATACAAAGAATGTGATCATAGGAATACATCGGTCGAGTGAAACTTCACTGCAAGACTTTACTTTGATCGTGCTCGTAAACATCCACCCAAGAAGAATCACTGTAACATGGTGGGCGCATCCGGACGAAAAGACAATTAAGATCGATGGGACAGAAAGCTGACAATAGTCAGATCCAAATTAAGTTGACAGTCGATAACGGTCACAAAGTACATCCAGCTTTATCGGTGACAACTATCCGACGCATCAGTCAGGAATTAAAGCTGTCTCATCTGTACAACCAAGAGAGAGAAGCCGCCTTTCACCTTGGATGCCCTATAAATACCAAGTGCATTCTTCAGAGAAGGGGTTAGGTAGTCGACTACTTCATCACTTTACAAGTTCACCTCTGTTCATTGTTTTCTTTTCCATTTTCACGGCGGAGCTAGAGAAGAGTGGTGACGCCGGAGATCGTCCAAGGTGGCTCGAGAGAAAAGCTTGGGGCGTAAGAGCAGAGAGTGGGTTGACTCTCACGAAAGCGAGAATATCTTTAGAGCACGAGTAGAACAGTGTAACACCTGGTGGCAAGAAATTGCTCCAGGCTTTTTAATATACTTGCATTGTTATTCTGTATTTCATCTTTTATCTATTCAATGGAAGTTATATTTCTACATCTGCTCACTCTCTTAATACGCATGAGTATCTAAACTAGTTGAATGGGTTGAGAGGAACTAAGCTAACATGATCTAGGAAGTTTATTGTTTGTGATTGTCTTGTTTTATGCTGTGCGAAACATCCCTTTAGAGTTGCTCGAAAGAGAACCTAAAGAAAGAACCTAACGTCTCGAGAGAGCTAGGTTAGAGTCTGACTTGAAAGAGCAAGATTAGGCCTGCATAAACAAGAAATAGGGACTTAGAGATAAGCTCTGTTTGTCAACTTGCATCGCATGCATCCTAGGAATAGGAATGATATTATGTGGTCGCCTATTTGTGTGAATGTCA
This sequence comes from Benincasa hispida, assembly GCF_027475165.1. Classification (NCBI taxonomy): domain Eukaryota; kingdom Viridiplantae; phylum Streptophyta; class Magnoliopsida; order Cucurbitales; family Cucurbitaceae; genus Benincasa; species Benincasa hispida. Next base: position 26,317,116 of record NC_143487.1, read on the forward strand.
TGTTGTCATTGCATAAATAGAAATAGAGGTTTATGTGTAAACCCTGTAGACTTATCGCATATTTATCGCATGCGTTCTAGCCTTAAAAGTCGTGGCATTCACGCCGAGAGGTGGTTTACTATTGTATGCATGTTGCATGATCGCAAGGCATGAACGCAACCTAGGGAGTGTTAGTCGAAACCCTTCTCAACCCGTTCATCGCATACCCATCGTATTTCTCGTTACCAACTCTTTTTGAACTTTGTCGTATTCATTGTTCGACCCTGGACTTACCAGGAAACTCAGAGGAATATACACTTGAATTCCGCTGGGGAAACTTGAGTGCACAACGTAATTCCATCAACGCATATCATCCACATTTTCCACACTTAATAAAATAACGCATCGTTAATGTCTCCTAATACTTCACGCATGGGTCCTTTTGACAATACACTTAGCCAAATTCCCTCAATTAAAGGTTAACTCAAAACTTACTGAAGAAAAATATATTCAACACTTAGAAATTTTCTTAACTACCTGCTTAAGTAGGAAAAATGGAAATCCGAGTTCTACAGCTTATTCCTAAGTCTCCATTCTTGCTTATACAAATTTAATCTAGCTCTCTCGAGCATCGATTCTAACCTAGCTCTCTCAAGTCTTAGGTTCTTTCTTTAGAATTCTCTCGGGTAGCTCTAAAGAAGTGATGGATGCATACATAAAACAAGGTAACCACATAAACTTCGCTGACGCAATGTTATTCCTATCTCTAGTGAATAATAGCTTACATTGCTTGATGTGTCCAACCACTTACCTTCCATTGCTACAGCTTCACACTAAACAAATAAGGTTTTCTCACACTCACGCAACGCACACCTCTCAGCTGTTTGCTACATGCTTCATATCTCTAATCCACATGACTAAGTATGCGATACTCTAGCAATCTCACTAAGTGATGCAATGAAAGTTAAGGATGCTAAGTAAAGAAAGATGGAGATGGGATCGAAGGAAACACAGAAATGCATTGAACACATAATGTATTAATTCCTCAATCCCAAAATGTAATACAATACAATATAAGAAAAGAAGAGGAAATGAAAGGACCAGCTGGAAGCAATGTCTTGCTTCCAGCAGATGTGTGTCAAGGCTGTCGGTGGTACCATGGATGGGCGGCGGAGCTGACTCTCTTGAGATCTAGCTCCGATGAAGGCTCCGGTCGTCACTCGGAATGGATGAAGGAGGTGAAGAATGCTCAAGCTTCTTTCTCACGCATTCATCTGGATCACAAGGATCCACCTGAAGGCCGAAACTTGGATGATTTGAACTTCTGCTCATCGGCTTCTATATATAGAGCTTGGATCGCCGACAACATTAATGGACTGCTCTGATTCTGACATTCGCGACGCGTTAGTCCTTTCTGAATCTTCGCTGCTAACGGCATGGTAGGTGAAATGTCAACATCATCTTTTGATTTTCCCAAGAAATGCGTCGATGCGTTCATTCCACCAACCTTGCATTGATCCCTTTATTATACATTATCGTGTAGCTGCAATCGTGCAGTGACCGCATTCGCTTAATACCGCAACTTCAACACGATGACCGCAATCGCCTGACGATCACAACTTCTAGTTTGGACGCATGCGCCTGATCACCGCAACACCCATGCATTGATCGTATGCGTTTGCCTTTAAGATGGAGAGTTTCTCTACATGAGGTCATCTATGCGGCAGCCTGACTTCCGCATTTTCATCCACTTCATGCGTTAGCTACAAAATAGACAATTGAATGTATAATAACGCATAATAATGGGTGAGATTTCATGTGCACCCTTATGGAACCCTGGAAGTGTCCTCCCTTCAGAATGTGTTTGTTCGGATTGAAAATCGATGTCGTTAATTCGACTCTAAACTAAAACAAAAATATTTAAAAATCACCAAAACCTACTTCTTATACTAACAAGTAGCATAAGTGGTAATTACAGGTCAAATCATATAGAGGCTAAGAATTAAATCTCTCATAAGTTAAATTCGTCTATGAAAAGAAGTAAAAATGGGGGTTTTGGTTTTTGGATAAAATGAAAACATACAAGAAATTAAATTGCAATGGAAAAATGTAAACTAGGATTGGTCTATCTAGTTTCTAGAGAAATTTAATGTAATTTCTATCATTGACTTCTACAACTTAAACATGCAATTGATTTATGCATGCACAACAACTCGCTCGAGGTTATCTAACTAGCCTCTACAAAAGCGGATGACTAGCAAAAGTGTTTAATTTTCTTGCTTGCTCTTTTGCTTAGTTTGTTATGATGAAGTAGTTGATGACACACCCTTTATGTGATTAGGTTTACATGAAACTATGTTTAAAGAGCATGATCATATTTTTAGCCCGTTTTAAAAATTTTCTTATCTCCTATGCATTTTTAAGTCCCTTGTCCAATGAAATTAAGACTTGCATGCTTAGAGTCGTATTATGGGGCTTATATTTTCATTGTTAGCTGTAAAGGCCTAGGTGATGCGTGTTAAGTGACTGAAGGCTCAACCTAGTAATGCATGCCTAATTTTTTGCCAAACTATTGTTTTGTATTGTAAAAACCAAATGTAGAGTATGTAAAAAGCAGTTTGTAAAGGCAAAGTGTTATACAGTAAAAGCATGTTGTATGTTATTTTTGAAGTGGATTACTCCTCTTTCTTATGTTATGATTAACCTGGGGTGGCTATGACACCCGTAGTTTTCCTCTAAGCTAAAGTACCCCGAGGAATGAGTACGCTTTGGCACCTTGTTAGGAGACATTGCTCGTAGTTTGATGACTCGCATGACACCCATGTGGGCAAGCCAAAACGAAGGTAATTGATGCTTGATTTTATGATGGATTATGGATGATATGCGATGGTGAAATTGTGTTGAGCACTCAAGTTTCCTCAGCAAAATCGAAGTGTAAACTCCACTGAGTTTCCTGGTAAGTCCAGGGTCGAACTCAGGGACTTGTGAAAACAGGTTGCGTTGGTAATTTTTAGGAAAACTTTGCGGTAACCAAATAAATAATTTGTTGTTGAGGTTGTTGTTTGCTATGATGAAAAAATAAAAAATGCGGTAGAGTTTGAAAATAGTTGAATAAATGGGAAATGTGATGAGTATGCGGTGAACGGGTTGAGAAGGGTTTCGGCTAACATTTCCTAGGATGCGTTCATGCTTTACAATCATGCAACGTGCATACAATAGTAAACTATCTCTCCATGAGAATGCTACGGCTTCTAATGGTAGAACACATGCGATATATGCGATAAGTCTATAGGACCTACACATAAGCCTCTATTCTTATTTATGAGATGACAGAATAACACACACACACAAATAAGGCGACCACATAATATCATTCCTATCTTTACGATGCATGCGGTGTAGGTTGCCAGACAGAGCTTATCTCTAAGTCCCTATCTCTTGTTTATGCAGTTCTAATCTTACTCTCTCGAGTCTAGATTCTTACCTAGCTCTCTCGAGTCTTAGGTTATTTCTTTAGACTCGTGTTCAAAATAATCGCAAGCAATGAACTCCCTAGGTCATGTTAGCTTAGTTCTTCTCAACCCATTCGACTAGTTTAGCTACTCATGCATACTAGGAGAGTGAATAGATGTAGAAATAGAACTTCCATTGTATAAATATAAAGATGAAGAACAAAATAACAATGCAAGTATTGAATAAAGATCCTGGTAGCAATCTCTTGCTATCCAATCTTTTACACTACTTTTCTACTCGTGTTCAAAAGATAATCTCGCTCTCGCAAGGGTCGGCCCGCTCTCTACTTCTACGCCTCAAGGTTCTCCCTCGAGTTTCCATGAGCAATCTCCGGCATCACCAATCTTCTCTTGCTCTACCTTAAAATGAAAGGAAAACTATGAACAAAGATGTGCGATCCAAACGTATGAATTTTTTAACCCCTTTTCTGAAGGTTGCCTTCGGTATTTATAGAGCATCTAGGGTGAACGACGACTTCTCTCTCATGATTGCACATATGAGACGACTTTAATTCCCTGACTGATGCGCCGAATATTTGTCACCAAAAAGCTGAATGTACTTGTTATCATTAGCGGCTGTCAACTTAATTCGGATTTGACTGCCATCAGCTTTCTATCCTATTGCGATTAATTAGCCTTACACCCAGATGCGACCACCATATTGCACCGACCAAGTTGCGGCAAACCTTCTTGAGCAAATGTTTGCGAACAAGATCACTGCAAAGCCTTGCGATCATGCTGCGCTCGACCAATGATTTCCTATGATCGCAATTTTCGTCTGGCGTCAACGCATATTCTGCATAAAAATACAAAAATCAACTGTTCCTATGCGATGACCGCATGCAACCGCAATATTGTGAATTTGATGCTTAATGGACGCAATTTAACATGTTTTATCAATGCAAACCAACATTGTTTAAGAACTTAGCACTATGATAACATGCATTTTTGCCCGTTATGACACCCCTAAATTTAAATAATGCTTGTCCTGAAGCATCAGCTAAAGATTTCCTTTAGCAAGTCGACCGCAATGTTCTTTTCCTAGATTTCTCAAGAATACTTCGTTTAAATCCTATGCACCAAAATTTCCTTAAGTCTTATTCAAGTCTCTTCTTAAAATATTTCTAAGACCTAGGGACTATAAGCTTACCCTTCAAAAGGACTTTACTAAATTTCGGAACATCGCAGGATTTATTTCAAAAAGAAAATTTTACACTTGGGTGTTAAATGATTTTATCCTTGCATATTTCTTGACTTGATTATTTTTCTGACCTTGTGTTGATCCAAGTGTCTTGCCTTCGTTTTGGCTTGCCCCTACGTGTGTCATGCGAACATCCAACTACGAGCAATGCGCTCTTTCTCAGACTAAACTCATACCTACTTGGCAATGGAGTTGCGGTCATTTATTTACGCATTGATCCTGGTGACTTACTTTCATTTTGGCTTGCCCCCACGTGTGTCATGCAGACATCCAACTACGTGTAAGTGCCTTTCACAACTTAACTCTTATCAACATGTGTTTCCTCATTGTGTTGATAGTAGAGTTGTTATTCTAAAATTATTATTATTATTATTATTTTCAAAATAGTAAGGTCGAAAATAAATACCTCGCCCCCAAATTTAAAATGTGGCAATGTCCTCATTGCCAAAAGATTAAAACAAGTCATGCGATGTTCTTCGAATGCTTCGTAAAGAGAATTTGAAAGAAAGCTAGCAAACCTCTAACTTCTAGAAATATTTCATGAGGGGACTATCTTAAAGTTAAGTTGACTCTAGTATATACGAAAGAAATAGAAGCATGTTTTTCATCATTGAAATCATAATTGGCAAAGATACAGTATGCAATAACTTACTAAATCTATCTATGTCCAATGATTGTGGTAATCAAAGTGGATGCGATAATAAAACTTTTAAGCCTAAAATGCGATGTGATAGTGCAAAATTTGAAATAGAGATAAGGAAGAATACACCCCCAAATTTGCGCCGTCGCCTGCATTGTATACTGATGCATCCTTCTTTGCGGCAATCTCTCTTCTTTGGATTGCAGTGACAGAATAAAATAAGTTGCTTCTTCGTGTAATATCTCCGCAATCCAGTGCCTCGATCGTTGCAAGAAAAACAAAGAGAGGGTCAAATTATTTTAAACAAAACAAAATTCGTTATCGCAATCTCCACCCCCCCCCCCTTTTTAGAATAATAAGAGTAAGAATAAATAAAGACTGGAAAGATATAGTGAGAATTCCGAATAGTATGGAAGAATTGAAGATTCCATGCTTCCTAAAACTTGCGTCCCTGATGGATTGCAATCGTCTAATAATGCAGGGACCACCTACCTTTTTCTTTATTCAAAGTTCTTTAGTTCCACGGAGTCGACTTGGCGATGCTAGCCTTCTCCATGATATGCCTTTACTCGTTGCCCATTAACTTTGAATATGTTGGTTCCGTCATCATTTGATAATTCAACCGCACCATGCAAAAATACCTATCTAACTATGAATGGTCCAGACCAATGTGACTTTAGTTTTCCCGGGAAGAGCCACAGACGTGAGTTGAAGAGTAAAACCCTCTGCCCGACTTGGTTTTTGCTGTATATGTGTTTTTTGTGCCAGTGCTTGGTGCGATCCTTGTAAATCTTCGCGTTATCATATGCGTTAATCCTCCATTCTTCTAGCTCAACCAGTTGCATTTTTCACACTTCTCCTGCTTTCTTCAAATCAAAATTCAGCTTCTTTACCGCCCACAATGTCTTATATTCCAACTCCAGAGGCAAATGACACACCTTACCATAAACCAATGCATATGTGGACATACCTATTGGTGTTTTAAATGCAATTCGGTATGCCCACAATGCATCGTCAAACTTCGTTGCCCAATCTTTTCGTGAAGGCCTTACTACCTTCTCGAGTATCAGCTTAATCTCTCGATTGGACACCTCGGCCTGACCATTCATCTGCGAATGGTATGCGATGGCCACTTTATGTTGTATTTGTGCAGCAGCTCCTTGATATTATGGTTGACAAAGTGGGATCCTTCATCACTTATGATGGCACGAGGAGTGCCAAAATGAGTGAAAATATGTTTCTTTAGGAATTGGGAGACTACCGCTGCATCACTTGCGGCGCATGCCAGTGCCTCTACCCACTTGGATACATAATCTACAGCTAATAAGATATAATGTTTACCATTTGAGGGAGGGAATGGTCCTATGAAATCAATCCCCCATATGTCGAACAATTCAAGCTCCAAGATGGTGTTTATTGACATTGCATGTTTCCATGAAAGGTTACCTGTGCGCTGGCATCGATCGCACTTCATGGCATAGTCAGCTGCATCCTTAAATAATGTAGGCCAAAAGAATCAACTCTGTAAAACTTTAGCTATGGTGCGCTATCCTCCAAAGTGCCCACCATATGATGAGTCGTGACATTGTGATTATATGCGTTGTTGAGCAGCATTTGGTACGCATAACCGCAAAATCTAATTTGCCCCTTTTTTATACAGATTCAGCTCATCCCAATAATAATGTCTGCATTCATGTTTTAGCTTCCTCTGTTGGTGGTAGGTGTAATCTTCAGAAAATTTCTCACAAACCAGATAATTGACTGCATCTGTATACCAAGGAAATTCTTCAATATGGAACAGCTGCTCGTCTGGGAACACCGCACTCACCACTGATCCATTGCGGTCAACCTCAGGATTTTTCAGTCTAGACAAGTGATCCGCAACTTGGTTCTCCGTCCCCTTTCGATCAATTATTTCTATGTCAAATTCTTGAAGGAGTAGAACTCATATGATCAACCTCGGCTTTCTGTCCTTCTTTGTCATTAAGTACTTTCTTGCCGAATGATCGGTATGGATGAGTACCTGTAATGTGTTTAGATGGATGATATAAATTGTTCACAATGATGCGATACTACGTTTCATTATGCCTTAATTATGGATGTTCATGTAGTATGCCATGCGTTGTCACAAGTTTCCTTACAATGGAACCAAGTGTAATTCCACCGCAAGTTTCTCGGTGTGATATGAGGTCGAACACGGGGATTGGTTTAGGTTATTGTGGTACATTCATGATGCATGCAACTAGGTTTCAATCTTTAAAAGTGTGTTTGTACAAGTATATAAATTGCAATAAAATAAAGGAAAGCAGTAAAGATGCGATAAAAACATAAAAAGACAGTAAACCTAAACTAGATGATACAAGATACAGACTATATGTACAAGATGCTGGGATTAAGGCTGGCTGGTAAAGTTATGCAAAGACATGGGATGCGGCGACAAGTCTTATGAACAGAATAGAAAGAGAAAGACAAATAATATAAACAACGCAAGTTCTTAATTGGATTGAAGGTACAAATACTGTTCCGCTCTTCTCTTGGCATACACCTTTCAGTGATCGGTCATGTTCCCACATGTCTGTGGTGCAATAGAGACTAACGTAATGAACGTAAGGTTGCTTCCATGTCTGGAAGTACTACTCACTTTAATTAACGTATTCTTTTGACCTTCTCTCGATAAATCAGAATGACACCTTCACTTCTGCTCTCACAGGTGAAGATGTCGTCTAGCATGCTTTAGCTAAACATATTTTATATTTTTAATATAGATTAAGTTCTTAATGATTCATATTGCTCATCAGAGGATTAAGAAGATATCATGGATAAAGTGATTGGTGGGTGAACGAAAATAGACAGAAAATGGTAAATGGAATTTATCGAAACATTTAATATTTCTACTAAGAAAACATGAATTACACAATGAAAGAGAGATAGAAAAGATACAAATAGTGCCAATGTCTTGACACAGATTCAATGGAGATCTGCTTACCGGATAGGATGGATTTGATGGTAGGAAGAGCTTCCCTCTCAGGCTTGCTCTACCGGTAGCAGAGGATCTTTGCATAGAGCTTCCGATCGGGTGTTTGGCAGGTTGGATTTGAGATTCACTTCTCGGCCTTATCTCGTCTTCTTCTCGGATTTCTTCTCTTAAGCACTCAGCTCAGCCTTCCCTCTACAATCTAGTAGCACTTAGCCCCGCATCAAGCAGCATATTTTTCTCTGAAATCAATGGGGTATTTATAGGTGCAGATCTTTAACTCCGGCCTTGTGGTCCCCAATCATGGTTATGGTAATTCCGAAGATGGAGGGATATTATTCATTATGTTATGCAATCAGACCGTCATTTCTGTACAACTGTTAGTTGTACATGTGTCTCAATCCTCTGCTCTTGCGTGCTCAGCTGCATCTTTCGATCATAGGTTCGCATGTGGTGTTTGTTTTTATTATTGCATGTAGTTGAAACACAGCTCTCGGATTAACTGTCGCATTGCACCGCCATTGCAGTATTCATCTCTTCATTGTTGATTGACCGGCGCGATGTGACAGAGATTCGTTGATTAGTCTCTCATGAACCTTGAGCGTAATCGGTGACTTGGTCTCCTACAAAATAGAGTAAAGTGTGGCTTGTCTTCCATCTTTTTGGTGTTAGTGGGTGTAATCGAAAACATTTATAATTATTGCAATACTAGGCTAATTTTCATACAATTGGCGCATAATTACTAACTTTTGGCCGCAATATCTAGATAAGGTGGCATAAATAACTTGTTTTTCTACATGTTATCACACCCCAAATTTAGATATATGCTTGTCCTCAAGCATATCTTCTACTAAGGCAATCATGCTCCATTCCTATCCTATATGTCTGCGATGATTGGTTGCTCCGAATGTTACACTTAGGCACATTACTTGACATAGCACTTTCCTTCTATCCTTGCTAATTCTTAGCAAGCCCTACTTTATTTTATTCTTCTATGTAACAAAATTCTGCTAAAAGATACTTTTCTAGTTTTCAAAATACAATGTTTATCTCTTCTTTATCAAAACAACTTGTTGTATCTATATGCGGTGAGTCAAAACTTTGCGTCATTTATTCACTTAGAGATAGTTGATCATGGTTAAACTCTTCGTTTTGGTTTGTCCCCACGAGTGTCATGCGAACATCCAACTACAGTTGTATGCTAATTTCAACTTTAACTCATGATAATCAGAGGAGTTGTCCCTTGCACTCTTTTTATTTTTCTCTTGTTTATACTACGTTGTTCTTGGAAACCCACCTTCGTTTTGGCTTGCTCCTACAGGTGTCATACGAACATCCACTACGAGCAAGCTCCTTTCACAACTAAACTCTTATCAAGTTGGGAACAGTTTTGAAATTTTCCATTGCACTGACATTGGAGTTTTGCATAATTTTTTTTTTTTTATGAAAATGGAAAAATGGACGCATTTTCTTAATACTGCATATTATTGATATTATCTGCTCAGACCTTCCTCACCCCCAAATTTAAGGATGAGCAAGGTCCTCATTACGTTGTCTGGATAGACTAGACAAACACTTAAAAGAAAAGTTCAAAAAGAAGGTTTGAGCAGAACTTTAAAGGATAAAAGATAAATTATTGCTAAACTAAGAGTTAACTAAGTGTTAGTCAAAATTTACTAAGTCTGGAAAATGTTTCTGTGTAAACATATAATACATCATAGCAATGCAATGAAAATCGTAAAAATAAAAGACTAAGAATGTCACAAAAATTAACAAAGGAAGATAAAGAATCAGGCACAGGCAAAAAGTAGAGTGAATATATACTCTGACTGTATTGATTATTAACAAAGTATACAAATATCTTACAAACGAACTCATTACAAAAATTTTTCTATCGCCTGTACAAGAGTCAAAGAATTTGATTAACTTTCAAATTTGACTAAAAAAGGTGCATGATTTAAAATTCACACCATGCTTCCAATAAACACAGATATATTTTTGTCGAGGACAGGCAACACGCATACATCCCCGCAGCACACCCCTTACCTAAACACATTTCTGGAGGATACCTCAACATCGTGCATTAAAATAAGGCTGGGCAAAGGACATATACGTGCACAACAAACCCCTCACCGTAATGTATTTTGGTGTATTAGACGCATAGCTTATCTTGGTTTCACTTACTACACCCATCCTCTCATAAATACCAGTTTATTTTCCTCCCTTCATAGTTCATAAAAAACACAAGTCGAAAAGACCTTACGGTGATTCATCCCATCATTCATAAAAGTATTCGACCGGCGCTACTACATTTAAAGTATGGAAACATATGCGAAATTAAATTGCCAAAACATAAAAGACTAATCCTACTACACATTAATTACGGAAGTGAGAAAAAGGTAAAAGAAAAGCGGTAAAGAAAACAAGTAAGCATAGATAGGAAGGTCGATTGAAAGAAGTTCTTAGAGTTACCGCAATCGCTTTCCCTACAAGTGGTTTAATCCTGCTTGCCCAAGTCAATGGTATCCATGCGTCGATCGTAGTCACCTCCATAGTAGGGTTTTATCCACTGACCATTGACTTTGAATGCGCTGCTCCCATCTAAAGTTGTTAATTCCACTGCGCCGTGAGGAAATATTGTCTTGATTCGGAATGGCCCCGACCAGCGAGACTTCAACTTTCCTGGGAACAGCTGCAAACGTGCATTAAATAACAATACCTATTGACCTTCGGTGAATGTCCGGTCATTGATGCGGTCATCGTGCCATTTCTTCATTTTCTCCTTATATATCTTAGCATTTTCATAGGCATCCCTTCGCCATTCGACCAACTAATTAAATAACAATAACTGGCTAAATCAAAATTCAGCTTCTTGCATGCCCACATCGCCTTATGTTCCAACTCAAGCGGCAGCTGACAAGCTTTTCCGAAGACTAGGGCGTATGGGGACATATCAATTGGTGTTTTGTAGGCAGTCCTGTAAACCCATAGTGCTTCATCAAGCTTGGGTGACCAATCCCTCCTGCCAGTATTAACTACCTTCTCCAAGATAGTTTTGATCTCTCTGTTAGAAATCTCTGCCTGCCCATTAGTCTGTGGGTGATAAGCAGTTGCAACTCGATGACTGGCGTTGAATTTAGTCAACAGGTTAACAATTATGCAGTTGATAAAGTGAGCCCCTCATCGCTGATTAAGGCCCGTGGTGTCCCATATCGAGCAAAAATGTTTTTCTTCAGAAACTTCACCACAGTGGCTACGTCATTCTTGGCACATGTGATGGCCTCAACCCATTTCGATACATAATCAACCGCAACCAGAATATATTGATGACCTTCAGATGGTGAAACGGGCCCATAATTCCCTAAACATCAAATAATTCAACTTCTAAGATTGATGTCAATGGCATTTCATTTCTTTTAGACATATTCCCCGTCCTTTGACACCTGTTGCATTGCACAACTTGGGTATGGGCATCTTTAAATAGTGTTGGCCAAAAGTAGCCGCATTGCAAGACTTTTGATGTCGTCTTTTGCCCCCTAAAATGTCTTCTGTATGGGGACTCATGACAGAGCTCTAAAATGTGCTTGGCTTCATGTTCAGGAACACATCGACATATTTTATGATCAAGTCCGAGGAATGGATCGTCCTAGAAATAAAATTTGGCGTCATGTCTTAACTTCTTCTTCTGCTGGTATGTATAATCATCCGGTAATTGACCGCAAACAAGGAAGTTTACTATGTCCGCATACTAGGGAACATTAATGTCTACTGCCATTAGAAGCTCATCAGGGAATCTTTCCTCAATATCTTTTTCTGTCCCTTGAACCTCACAATTTTCCAATCTTGACAAATGATCTGCGACTTGGTTTTCGGTGCCCTTCCGGTCATTGATTTCTAGGTCAAACTCTTGCAGGAGTAACACCCACTGTGTCAACCTCGGTTTTGCATCCTTCTTTGTCATTAGATATTTAATCGCAGAATGATCCGTATATACCACCACCTTTGTTCCGATTAAGTATTGTCGAAACTTTTCTAGTGCAAATACTACTGCGAGCATTTCTTTTTCTGTGGTCGTATAGTTCTCCTGCGTGTCATTCAGTGTTTTGCTCACATACTAAATAGGATTCAACACCTTTTCCTGGTGTTGACTCAAAACTGCGCCCACAGCATATCCACTAGCATCACACATTAATGCAAATGGTTACGTCCAATCGGCCGCAATCAAAATTGGTGCGGAGATTAGTGCCTCTTTCAAGGTATTAAATGCTTAAGTGCAGCCGTCATCAAAATTATACTCACGGTCAGCTTCTAGAAGTGCACTTAAGGGTCTTGCGATCTAGGAGAAGTTGCGAATAAATCTTCTATAAAATCCCGCGTGTCCCAGAAAGCTCCTAAGTGTCTTTACGTTCACAAGTGGGGGTAATTTGGAAATTGCATCGATTTTTGCCTGATCGACTTCCAATCATGCCTTGGAGATTTTATGACCCAGAACTATTCTTTCCTCCACCATAAAGTAGCATTTCTCCTAGTTCAGAACAAGATTTATTGCCATACATCTCTTCAAGACTTTTTCGAGGTTAGTCAAACAGGAGTCATAATTACTGCCGAAGACTGAGAAATCGTCCATGAATACCTCGACTGACTCCTCCAAGTAATCTGAAAATATTGCCATCATGCATCGTTGGAAAGTGCTTGGTGCATTACAGAGTCCAAATGGCATGCGTCGGAATGCGAACGTACCAAATGGGCATGTGAAGTTGTCTTGTCTTGGTCCTCCGACGCAATTTCTATTTGGTTATACCCTGAATAGCCATCAAGAAAAAAGAAAAATTCATTCCCAGCAAGTCTATCTAACATTTGATTAATGAACGGGAGTGGAAAGTGGTCCTTTTTAGTGGCCAAATTCAGCTTGCGATAATCCATGCAGATTCTCCACCCCGTAGTTGTCTTTGTGGGAACCAATTCATTCTTGTCATTAGTGATGATTATCATCCCCCTTTCTTCGACACACATTGTACTGGGCTCGCCCAACTGCTATCAAATATTGGGTAGATGACACCGGCGTCCAACCATTTTACTATTTTCTTCTTTACAACTTCCTTCATGGCAGGGTTCAAGCGGCTTTGCCTTTCTACTAATCCATTCTTTTCTTCTTCCAGAAAAATCTTGTGCATGCAATACGAGGGACTGATTCCTCGAATGTTTGCGAAGGTCCATCCTAAGGCTTTTGCGTTATTTCTTAGGATCCGTATGAGAGCATCTTCTTTCTCCTTACTCAATGATGCAGAAATAATAACCGACAACGGTTTTAACTCCAACACAGGTGGCTCTTCTAAAGACGGCTTAATGTGCTGCGATGTTCGTTAAGATAACTTGAGTGGTTCAAAATTAGATTCCGCATGAATTTCAGCGCAATCCTTCTCCAACATTGCACCGATTTCGAAGTCTTCCTCCTTCATTTTCTTCAGGGGTTCGTGCCACTGTTCTCCCCGTAACTCTTCGATATATTGGCAGTTTTCTATATCTCCTGGGTACTTCAACGCATTGAGTACGTTGAATTTTACTTCTTGATCATCGACCCGGATGGTCAACTCTCTTTTCTACACATCGATTAACGCCCGCCCTGTGGCAAGAAATGGGCGTCTCAGGATGATAGGAATTTCTCCATTGGCCTCATAATCCAATGTAACAAAGTCTGCTGGGAAGATAAACTTGTCCACTTGCACGAGAACATCTTCTATCTTACCCTCTGGAAGCTTTATTAATCTATCGGGTAGCTGTAATATGATTGTGATTGGCCTTGCTTCGTCGATGTCCAGCTTCTTAAAAATTGATAAGGGCATCAAATTTTCGCTTGCCCCTAAATCACACAGCGCGTTTCCGACCATCTTCCCTCCTATGGTGCAGGGCAATGTAAAAGTCTCGGGATCCTTCATTTTAGTAGGGAGATTGTTTTGAATCAAAGCGCTACACTCATATGTTAGTGCAACTATTTCATTTTCCCCAATCTTTCTCTTTTTTGTGAGAATATCCTTGAGAAATTTCACATAACTCGGCATCTGCTCTAATGCTTCTATCAAAGAAATATTAATGTGTAGCTGGCGAAGAACATCTAGAAACCTCTGGAACTGCTTGCTATCATCTTTCTTTTTCAGCCTGGATGGAAAAGGTGGTGGATCCCGCCGTGTTTCTTGCTCACTTTGCTGCTTGGTGAGGTCATGTGCTTGCTGTGTGTCATTGGTTGGAGGTTGTGTTGATTGATAATTAAAATCTTGAAAGGCTTCATCTTTTGTAGATAATCTTACTTCTGAACTAGGGTTGCTTCCGTTATTCAGTACTGGTCATCATCAACAGTTAAATCTACTGGTGTTATTACCGCATCTGGTACCTTCAGCATAACGGGGACTATTGTTCTACCCCGCAATCTCACTGCATGGCATTATTCTTTACCTCTTGCCTCCGACACCCCTGAGCTTCCATGCTGCGTACCAGGCTTTTTCTTCATTAATTCTCTTGTAAGCTGATCTATCTGATCTTCTAATTCTTTGAGAGAGTCAGCTTGCAATTTTCTCATTGCCTTGCTTTTTTCAATATAATGCTTTAATGATGTCTCTAGAGACGAGGTACTGCAAAAGGTATCATATGCGAACAGTTGGTCACCGTGTGGCATACCTTGAGAATTACTTGAGTTGCAGTCTGAATTAGTGAAGACCGGAGGGTTGCCTCGATCCTTTTCATAACTAAATTGATAGAAACCATGGCCCTCCTGATTGAGATTCTCATCCAAACCAAAAATTGGGTGACCCCCCCAACCAGAATTGTGGTTGTTGCCCAATGTTTCATCATACATAGCATATACGGGTTGTTGATTCCATAGGCAGACGTCTACTGGATGTACCTCTTTCCATTGAGTGCACTCCATAGTGGTCGTATGAGTCACCGCATTAGCTTGCATTGTTCCTTGGGAAAGAGTTCTCTATTGATTAGCTACTGTCTGGAGGAGCGATGTCATCATGGTCATTTGCTCGACCAATGCGCTCATTGTGTTCGTTGGCGCATGACCCTTTCTACTTTTCTAGCTCCATACATCTTACCTCAAGCCCAGTATCAATCCATTCGTCAAAATGTCGCGATATGCGATCCAATATGTTCTTTGCTTCCATATATGACTTATTCATTAATCCTCCCTCTGGGGCGGAGTCAGCATCTGCTTGCATTGATGAGTCCAGGCTATTGTAAAAGGTTTCCATCAAAATACTATCAGGAATCCCGATATGCGGATGGTTATTTACTAACTGCCAGAATCGCACCTAAGCGGTGCTCAGGGTTTCATAACCCTTTTACTCGAAATTCAAAACCTCCCTCTGCCACTTTGCGTTGACAGACGGAAGAATCTATTCATGAACCTATCAACCAACTGCTCCCATCCATGAATTTTTCCTGGCTCTAATGCTTGAGCCCACCTCTTTGTTTCATCCCACAATGTGTACGAGAATAGATACAGTTTAAGAATTTCTTGAGTTACCACAGGCATTGAGAATGCGCTACACATGTCTGCAAAATTAGTCAAATGTGCGTTTGGGTCTTCTCCCTGTAATCCTCCAAATTGTCCCACATTTTGAATCATTTGAAGCATGATAGTTTTTATTTCAAAGCTTGCATTCTCTTCAATTATTGGTCTTGAAATCCCTGATGAAAAATTATAGAAATCTAGCGCTGCATATTCCCTCATAGGGATGTTCTGGTCAGCAACAAGAAAAACAGGATCTTGCACTAGCAAATCTCCCCTCTAGTTTCCAGCAGGTGCCATATTCTCATCAACCATATTTCTTCACCAATTAACTCAGCCCTAATGAACTTTGTGTGAAGAATACACTTGATCTCTAGGTCCACTTAGAGTTACCAGA
Source organism: Benincasa hispida (assembly GCF_027475165.1). NCBI lineage: Eukaryota > Viridiplantae > Streptophyta > Magnoliopsida > Cucurbitales > Cucurbitaceae > Benincasa > Benincasa hispida. The sequence continues at coordinate 26,333,329 of NC_143487.1, forward strand.
TCACCCTAGCACTCCTAAGTTGTCAAACTGCTCTCCGCGGTGAACAATCAGTACAAAGAGATCTGTTATGCACATAACATGAAAATATTAAACATTAACTGTTAACCCATCCCCGGCAACGGTGCCATAAACATGTAACGTGTTTGGATTGATGATATAAATGGCTCACAATGATGCGATACTACTTCTAGTTATGCATTAATTACGGATGTTCATGTAGTATGCCATGCGTTGTCACAAGTTTCCTTACGATGGAACCAAGTGTAATTCCACCGCAAGTTTCTCGGTGTGATCCGAGGTTGAACACGGAGACTGGTTTAGGTTATTGCGGTATGTTCATGATATATGCGATCAAGTTTTCAATCTTTAAATTGGAGCTTTACGCCCCATACTCTCCTCATTGCTGGGTATTTCTACTTCGAACCCTTGACACAACAAGGTTATTAAGCTAAGGTGTCCAAGGCTAACAGCATCCACACCATCTTATAGAAGCATGAATTACTCTCTCGACGTTAATGGACATTCCCTGAATGAGATAGTAAAGAAGTTTGGATTTATCTCGGGTCACATCGGTCAGTCTAAGGACAAGCATTAATCTAGAATACAAAAGCATGCCAGATTTGACCTACTACAGACATGTCCGTAGATCTAAACCTTACTACAACTCTACCTGAACGTGTCCATTAAGCATATAACGTGTTTGGATTGATGATATAAATGGCTCACAATGATGCGATACTACTTCTAGTTATGCATTAATTATGGATGTTCATGTAGTATGCCATGCGTTGTCACAAGTTTCCTTACGATGGAACCAAGTGTAATTCCACCGCAAGTTTCTCGATGTGATCCGAGGTCGAACACAGGGATTGGTTTAGGTTATTGCGGTACATTCATGATATATGCAACCAAGTTTTCAATCTTTAAAAATGAGTTTGTATAAGTACATAAATTGCAATAAAATAAAGGAAAGCAGTAAAGATGCGATAAAAACATAAAAATATAGTAAACCTAAGCTAGATGATACAAGATACAGACTTCATGTACAAGATGCTGGGATTAACGCTGGCTGTGAAAGTTATGCAAAGACATGGGATACGGCGACAAGTTGTATGAACAAAATAGAAAGAGAAAGACAAATAATACAAACAACACAAGTTCTTAATTGGATTGAAGGTACAAATACTGTTTCGCTCTTTTCTTGGCGTACACCTTTTAGTGTCGGCCATGTTCCCACATGTCTGTGGTGCAACAGAGACTAACGTAATGAACGTAAGGTTGCTTCCATGTCTGGAAGTACTACTCGCTTTAATTAACGCATTCTTTTGACCTTCTCTCGATAAATCAGAATGACACCTTCACTTCTGCTCTCACAGGTGACGATACCATCTAGCATGCTTTAGCTAAACGTATTTTGTATCTTTAATACAAATTAAGTTCTTACTGATTCATATTGCTCATCAGGGGGTTAAGAGACCTCATGGAGAAAGTGATTGGTGGGTGAATGGAAATAGACAGAGAATGGTAAATGGAATTTATCGAAACATTTAATATTTCTAGTAAGTTTGATACATGGTGTCTGAATGAAGAGATAAAGAAAACATGAAATACGCAATGAAAGAGAGATAGAACAGATACAAATAAGTGCCAATGTCTTGGCACGGATTTAATGGAGATCTACTTGCCAGATAGGATGGATTTGATGGTAGGAAGAGCTCCCTCTCAGGCTTGCTTTACCGGTAGTAGGGGATCTTTGCACAGAGCTTCCGATCGGGTGTTTGGCAGGTTGGACCTGAGATTCACCTCTCGGCCTTATCTCGTCTTCTTCTTGGATTTCTTCTTTTAAGCACTCAGCTCAGCCTTTTCTCTACAATCTAGCAACACTTAGCCCCGTATCAAGTAGCATACCTTTTCTCTGAAATCATTGGGGTATTTATAGGTGCAGATCTTTTACTCCGGCCTTGTGGTCCCCACTCATGGTTATGGTAATTCCGAAGATGGAGGGATAGTATTCCTTCTATTATGCAATCAGACCGTCAATTTTGCACAACCGTTAGTTATACACGTGTCTCAATCCTCCACTCTTGCATTGCTCAGTTGCATCTTTCGATCATAGGTTCGCATGCGGTGTTTGTTTTTATTATCGCATGTGGTTGAAGCACAGCTCTCAGATCGACTGTCGCATTGCGCGGCCATTGCGATAATCATCTCTTCATTGTTGATTGATGGACGCAATGTGACAAAGATGCGTTGATTAGTCTCTCATGAGCCTTGAGCGCAAGCAGTGTCTTGGTCTCCTACAAAACAGAGTAAAGTTTGGCTTGCCTTCCATCTTTTTGGTGTTAGTGGGTGTAATCGCAAACATTTATAATTATTGCAATACTAGGCTAATTTTCATACAATTGGCGCCTAATTACTAACTTTTGGCCACAATATCTAGATAAGGTGGCATAAATAACTTGTATTTCTAGAAGTTATCAAGCACCTTGCCCATAAAGGGCTTCTATAAGTTTGATTTCACTATTCAATACAACAACCAAATTCTGACGAGGATGTTTGCCTATCTACCAATGTCACCGTATAAGCTCGTGTCTCTCTGCCTCACTGATGAAAACTCTACTTTTGAACGTAGGGACGATGTGTTGCCTTATAACTAAATTTGGGGATGTTGGCTTTTTTTTTTTTTTATGTTTCCTAGTTTTGTGTGCATTCATTGTCTTATGTATTTGATGTAACTTCTATCCCTAATGAATGAAATACCATCATTTTTCTCTATGCATTTAACTTGTGTATTCCTTTATTCTGCCTTTTGTTATTAATCCTTGTCTTTCATCCAACTTTGTGACCTTGATGATAATTCTAATCTAACTTAAGTCTTAATGTTAATCGTTAGAATGGTAAGTTTAGAAACTTCTGTACTAAAACATATCTTTAATTTTCCATGCATGCAAGCCCCACCTCAAACTTCTTTTTTAAATTTTTCTAGGACACTCTTATAGTTCCATTTCATCAATGAGAACCTTGCTGACCTCCACACTTTTAAAGGGAGGCGAGGTTCAAGTTTATGCATTCACTTTTATAAAGATCCTTTCATGATTTCATCCAAAAAAGAAGAAGAAAATAATAAAAACTCTACTATTAGTTTAAGGGAAAACCCAACCTGATACGAATTTAGTTGAGAATGACACTTACTCGTAGTTGGATGTCCACATGACACCCATGGTGGCAAGCCAAAATGAAGGTGAGTAACCAAGACTAACACAAGCACAATAAAACATTCTAACTCCAATGTCTAAGCCAAAAGAAAAAAAAGGAAAATATCTAGCTTAAATAAGATTTTAGTCGTGAAAGACACTTACTCGTAGTTGCATGTCTACATGACACCCATGGAGGCATGCCAAAAAAAAGGTAGGTCATTTGAACTGGCCCATGGATGGGCATAAAAAAATAATAAGAACAAAATGATTGGAAAAATGACTTTTATAAGAATGAACCTTCTAACGCATTTCTGATTTTGAAAGATAAGAATGTCTAGAAAAGCAAAAGAATTTTTTAGGAATGTGCTTGCTGCATGAAGATTTGGGATATATTTCTTTAGAAATGGAGCAAACTTGCACTACCATATGCTGATCTCAGATTCCTATATTAGAAGGCATCATGAAAGGTTAAGCTTGTTGCATTGAGACCGAGTAAGTTTTGCTAAGGTATTACTTTGGGAATGCTTGAGGACAAACATTATTCTAAATTTTGGGGTGTGATAACTTGTAAAAATATAGTAGAAAAGTACATGTTTTATATACATGTTCAACGCATACAAAAACATTCATTTGAATAAAATTGCACCAATGACATCTCATAACGAAGGAATTAAGGAAAATTCATGAAGTGTTGCAGAGATGCTGATGCATGGAATCATGAGTCAGACATCATCCAACACAAAGTAGATAAATTACGCACGTGCACTTATTGACAAATCATAAGTTGTAAGTATGGAAAATGTGACTAGCAGCGGTTAAACCAATAAGAGGAAAAGGCGGTTGAAGTATGGTATGGAATTTAATGTTGTCCAAATAAGTTGCCAAGCTGAAGTCGCTTATAAAAAGGCAAGCTAATAACCAAGAAAAGTGGTTAGAAAAAGTTAGTCAAAGGGAATTCACTGTATATACTTATAAGTAGATCCTCAGTCGTCTTCAAGAGAGAAAAAGAGTGATGATAGCCATTTCTACCATTGATCAAGGAGGTGCTGTCGAAGTTAGAGCTCAAGAGAGACAACTTCTACTACATCCCCACCTAAGCTACAAACAACAAGCATCAAAACAAGCCAAATGGATCAAGACATTGAACCCAGTGGCTTGACTTCTTCTTATCCCTTACATTTCATCTTCTTTCATTGTTAAAATATTGAATTGGGATTCTGTAAATAAAATTTCATCATTAATTTAATCATGATTTCATCCATCTCCACATTCTCACACTTATATTCATCTACCATGAGCAACTAAATATACTGTGGGGTTGGGGTGAGCTAAATGTTAATCTGATGAGTTGCATGTGTATGAAGTTTAGCTTGCTTATTGTTTAGTTAACTTCTGTTGCTTGAATCCATTTGAACAATCGGTTTAAGTATAAATAGTTTACTGCTTAAGAAAGTAAGTGATTGTGGAACTCATTAAGTAAGGGCAACGGGTAGCTTTAGAGATAGAGTTAACCATGTTGTTCATTTGTTCAGATTATCAATAAGCATACATCTTAGAGATAAGACATATGTGGTAACAACATTGAGAGATGCTAAAAATAGATCAAGTTAAGAAAAGAACCTAAACGCATCACACATGTACACGATTTAGTAGATGCTCCTCCTAACCCTGTTTTAATTCACCGTTTTAACAAAAAGCTTGCTATTTGTAGTTGAGGAGTCAAGGCATACCATTCAAATGCATACCCCATCTTGGCATCGCATCCATTTACTCCAGTCTCCTATTTCTTGAATACGTGTTATAGTTAGTATAGTTCATATATGCCACATTCACTTAGGAGTCCACTGCAAATAGTTCGTTTAGCTATTTCAAATTAGTTCTTACTAAATCCCTTACGTTCAACCCTGGACTTACAAGGAAATATGAGTTGGATTCATACTTGGTTTATTCTCAAGAAAACTTGTACCCAATTAAAACTAAATTTGTGCTTGAATAATTGAATCTTATCTTATTTGCATCACTTCACAACATAATCAACATATCTCATCGAGATAGGAGGCAGCAGTCAAAGCCCAGAGTTTGTTCCAAAGTGTGAGAGCGATAGTCATCGACAGTGGGCAATGGGTGGAGTCGTTGACACTACAAGAAAAACCACCTTTCTTGACGTTTTCTATTTTAAATACCTGACGTTTTTATGAAAAAACAAATGTAAAAAAATAGGTGATTTTAAAGAAAAAATGTCAAGAATTGATTTTAAAAAGTGGGGATTGTGCATTTTTCCTAGAAAATACAGTACTTGACGGTTTAAAAATGTCAAGTTCAATTAATTGATTCTTAATGTTTTAAAAACAGCAAGAATTGCAGAATATACAAGGCACCATTGCAACGCTACATATTTTGACGGAAAATGGAAAAATGCATGCAACATTGCAATGCTCTCAATATTGATGGGAAAATTGTGCACCTCTTGAACACTGTTGCAATGCTCTTTTAGTAGCGTCGCAACGCTATCAAACAGATTTAAAATAAATTCCAACACATTTAGTCGATTCTTTATGTAATACACTTGAAATCTTCTTGGTTTTTCACTTCCCTTTGATGCATCTTTCTTATTCCATCAATCTTGAAGAGATTCTTCATTGAGGTAAGTAGATTTGAGGCATAAACTTTCAAAGTTAAGGCTTAATCTTGATTTTCTTGTTTAGATTGGGTTTAATTCTTGATTTTCTTGGTTTGATTAGGCTTAATCTTGATTTTCTTCTTTAGATTAGACTTAATCCTGTTTCGATTAGGTTTAATTCTTGATATTCTTGGTTTGAGGCATGAAGTTTCAAAGCTAGGGCTTGATTTTCTTGGTTTGAGGCATGAACTTTCAAAGTTAGGGCTTGATTTTTTGGTTTGAGGCTTCAACTTTCAAAGTTAGAGTTTAATCTCTCTTATATATTCTTGAATCTCATAATAGACTCTTGCTTCATATTGTTCTTGAATGAGATTGAATTTTAGAGAACCTGACAAAGTTGGGATTGCCACTTTAAGTAAATGCTTTTCCAAAGTTATGGTTTTAATTTTAGAGAACTTGCAAGAACTTGTCACTTTTCTTTAATTAAATGCTTGCCAAAGTTAGATATGTCAAATTGTCTAATTTTTTAGGGCTTTATAGACTAAGTAATGCTTTGCCAAACTTGGGTTCAATTTTTAGTTATTGGAATTAATATATGTTTAGCACATTCAAGCACGTGCACACCTTGGGTTCAATTTTTTGAGGTTCGATTACACCTTGGGTTCAATTTTTTGAGGTTCGATTACACCTTGGGTTCAATTTTTTGAGGTTCGATTATACCTTGGGTTCAATTTTTTTTTAGACGTGTTTGTCTTTGTTCTCTGATTTTCCTTGAGGTTCTCTGATTTGTCTTACTTTCTTGAGGTTGGAATGTTGTAGATCTAGAAATGACAAGTTTTATGTATTCAGAAATTGTTTGTTTCCCACAACTTGTTTTTTAAAGTTGAACATTGTTTATCATTTTTCTTACTAGATTTAAAATCATGGATAACTCATGGATGCACAAGAGTAGATTATCCAAAGATTATGAATTAGTTGTGGAAAACTTCATAAGATTTGAATTTTCTAATACAAATAGCTCCTATATTCGTTGACCTTGTTTGAAATGTGGGAATTGTGAAAAGCATAGTAGCAGGGATATTAGAGATCATTTATATGTCAATGGGATTGATGAAAGTTATAAATTTGGTTTTGGCATGGGGAAAAACTTCCTAATTCATCATTTTGTGGAGAATCTTCTAAGCTTGACACCCATATGTATGAAGAGTCTGATGTTGGGAGTTTAAAAGAAATGGTTGAAGTTGCTCACGGGGAATATTCATGAGATCTAAATGGATTTGAGAAGTTGCTTAATGATGTTGAAAACCATTATACGAAAGGTGCAAAAAACACTAAGTTGTACACATTAGTTAAATTGTATAATTTAAAAGTTATATATGGATGGAGTGATCCTAGTTTTTCAAAACTACTCAGAACCTTAAAGGAAATTTTGCCTATTAGCAATGAGCTCTCAAATCCAATGTATGAAGCAAAGAAAGCTTCAGGTGCACTAGGAATGGAATATGAGAAGATTCATGCATGCCCTAATGATTGTTGTTTGTATAGAAAAGAATATACAGATGCGATTGAATGTCCTGGATGTGGTGAATCAAGGTGGAAAAATTGGAAGGGTACAAATGAAGGGCAAAAACAAATACCTTCAAAAGTGATATGGTACTTTCTACCAATTCCATGATTCAAATGGCTTTTTAGAATATTGATTGTGCTAAAAAATTTACTTGGCACGTTGATGAAAGAATTGTAGATGGTAAGTTAAGACATCCAACAGACTCTCCGGCTTGGAAGTTAGTAGACTCTAAATGGCCTGACTTCGGTTCTAAACATTGGAATCTTTGTTTAGCATTGTCAACCGATGGAGTAAATCCACATAGTGAAATAAGTTCTAACTATAATTGTTGGCTTATAGTGATGGTTATTTATAATCTTCCACTATGGTTTGTATAAAAAGAAAGTAGATGATGCTATCAATGTTGATTTCGGGTCCAAAACAACCAGGGGACGACATTGGCACATACTTAGCACCACTAATTAAAGATTTAAAACTTTTATGGAAAAGTGGTGTTGAATGTCATGATGCTTACCGAGAAGAACTATTCAACTTACGGTCAGTCTTGTTGTGGACAATCAATGATTTTCCTACATATGGTAACCTTGGATGTTGTGTGAAAGGGTATAAGGCGTGTCCAATTTGTCGAGACAATACGTCCTCTATAAGATTAAAATATGGGGAAAAAATGGCATATCTTGGACACTGAAGATTTCTAGCATGAAATCATTTGTACCTACACCAAAAAAAGTTGTTTAACGGTCAAAAGAAACTTAGTACAATTCCAAAATCACTATTTGGGGAGGCTATATATTTAAAAATAAAAAACTCTTGAATTTCCTAAAGGAAAGAAAACAATAAAAAAAAAACCATTAAAGGAAGTTCAAAGATTTGTTGGAACAGGTTGTCTTCTTTTTTTCAGCTGTCATACTGGAAAGATCTTCATATCAGGCATTGTTTAGATGTGATGCACATTGAAAAAAAATGTTTGCATGAATATCTTAGGTACACTTCTTGATAATCTAAGGAAAACTAAGGAGTTATAGAATGTTAGACGTGATTTAGTTCATTTAAAAATATGACCAAAGCTTTTCGTTAGCGGTGATAAAAAAAATTTCACTCCTCCCACGTATGATACTCTTACAAAGGAAGAAAAACGTTGTGTTTTAAAGATATTGTCAAGAATAAAGGTTCCTGGAGGTTACTTTTTGAATGTTAAAAACCTTGTGTCAATGACAGATTTTAAACTTAATAGTTTAAAATCTCACGATTGTCATGTGCTCTCACAACAATTATTCCCTATTGCGATAAGACCAGTGCTACCAAAACATGTTCTGTATGCCATAACTCGATTGTGTATATTTTTCAATTTGATATGCAACAAGGTCCTAGATGTGCAGCAATTAGAAAAGTTGGAAGAAGATATTGTGCTTATATTATGTTTATTGGAAAAGTATTTTCCTCCTTCATTTTTCACAATTATTGTTGAAATTCCTTGATTCTATTTGTTGGCGCTTTGAACAACCAAGTACGAGGGTCCCACTGACCGGTATTCGGCTTTCGTATTAAGCATATTTATTTATTTGTAGTTATTTATGATTATGACCCTAGGGTTTAGAGTAGTGTGCTATATAAACTCTCTAACCCTGCCGTTTTTTTATGTAATTTCTAAAAACATTCTCTCAAATAATATTGTTCTCTCTCTACCCGTGGACATAGCTAACACACTATTAGTGAACCACATATATTTGTGTGTCGATCTTCTCTATCTCTACGTTCCTTTTTGTGTTCTTTAATTGTCGATTTCATAACGGGCCTATATATCTATAATGGATGTATCCCTTTGAAAGATTCATGAAAGTCATTAAAAACTCCGTGAGAAATAGATATCATCCAGAAGGTTGTATTGCTGAAAGTTATATAGTAGAAGAAGCCATTGAATTTTGTTCTGATTTCCTGTCTGGAGTAGATCCTATTAGGGTTGGCACTCATAATTCACAAGACTGTTTAGACAATTCAAATATTGATAGACCATTGTCCAAAGTAGTTTCTTTCAAATCGAAAAAGGAACTTTTATATCAAGCTCTTCGGTATGTTTTGGAAAATAAAATTGATGTGCAACCATATTCAGAGTAAGTTTTTCAATGATTTTGGTTTTACTTTTTCATTTAGTTTTATGATATAAATCTAACTATATAATGTTTCAATGTTCACTTCAAAGAAAACATATGATAGCTTTGCAATTGCAACATCGAAGTAAGTCCAAAAATCAGAAATTGATTCAAGAGAAATATAATCGAACTTTTATATTTTGGCTGCGAGAAGAGGTAAAATGTTCAACCTATTATTTTACATACACTTTTTAATGCCTGAGTTGGAATGAAAATTCTCATGCTAGGTTGCAATTGAGCTTGAAATGGGAAATATTTAAGTTTTAGATAACTTAAGGTGGATTGCTCATGGTCCTCATCCTTTTGTGATTATGTATGGAAGTTACGTAATTAATTGAAGTGTACAAAATAGTGGAGTTAGTTTAGTTGCAAAAACGATGCAAGTGTCTAGTTCAAAAGATAAAAATTCCATTATTGGAGATATGTCTTTTTATGGAGTGATACAAGCGATACAGAAACTAAATTATCATACCTTTACTGTTGTTCTGTTCAGATGTGATTAGGTTGAGAACAATAATGGTATCAAAATCGATGTGCTCGGTTTTATCTTAGTTGATTTAAATAGAATAGGTCACAAGTCTGATTCTTTTATACTAGCAACCCAAGCAAGACAATTATTTTATATTGAGGATCCAAGTGATATTAGATGGTCAATTGTTCTTACCCCACCACAAGCGGGACTTTGAAGATAGATATAATGACAACAAACTTGGAGATACAATATTACACTATCAAGGAATACCCAATTATATGTCGAATGTTGATGTACATAATGACTTGGATGAGAACATGTCAACATATGTACGATTGAATTGTGAAGGCATATGGATACCTACATAACATTTTATGGGTAGGTTCTATATTGTGTAATATGATAATTGATTTTTTAATTTATAATTTTTATCAATCACATTTTATTTTTTTTCTTAAGATGTATACAATGTTAATTGTTTCTTAAATTTGATTGCTAGTTTTTTTATTTATACACCACATGGAGCATAGTATAGTGGATGACGAAGATTTAGAGCTTGGTGACAAAGAAATAGTAGTTGTTAGGTCAAATGAAATCACCAATCAAAAGAAGAGGGAATGGGGAGCTACTATTATATTTGATGTAACACGTATTAGGAGTGCGAGAGAAAAGAAGTTGGTGGAATACAATGAAGATTGCATACCCATTCGTGAAAATGTAGCTAAGTTAAAGTCTTTCATTGGGTCCTCTACACATTATCATGTACTTATTATATATACATCTTGGAAACGTGTGCCTACTGAGTTGAACCCTAGGAAGAAAATTATGAAAACTACAGGCATAGCTTTTCGTCGGTTTAAGAATTGGTTAACAGCCAAATATATTATGCCATTTAAAGATGAACCTCAACTTCTAATAAATCCATCAGAACAATATTAATTTATTGATCAAAGTCATTAGGAAGAGTTTGTAAGATCAATATTGTGTGTAAAGTGTCAGGTATATTATTAATTTAATTTTATAAATATTTTTTATGTCATTCCTACTGATAATCATTACGTTTGTATAGGAAAAAAGACGCTTGCAACAAGAATGTCGATCTAAGAATAAGTACAATCATCGAATTTCAAGGAAAAGTTATGCTAACCTTGTTAAGGAGATGGTAAGAATTTAGTATATGTTCTTATGATTCCTAAATTTATCACAATATCTAATTTTTTCTTCATTTGAATGTAGAAGAAAGTATCTTCAAATGAAAGTGATTTTAATCGAGCTGACATGTAGAAGAAGGCTTGAGTTAATAAGAAACGAGAATACGACAATGAAGATGTTAAAAAAGTCGTGAATCGAATAGTAAGACAAGTACTAAATTTACATGAATATATGACATATAGCTTAATTATATTAAATTTCATTTCTTTTTAGGATGAGATCTCAAAGAATAATACAAATCCATTGGGCCACAAACATCACTCTCCCAATGATGTCTTAACACAAGCTTTGGGTACTCAACTTCAATTTCACACATGTTATCTCTTCCATACAAGACCCCCATGTATCATTCTAGTTAGAAACTTAACTCAACGAAATGAATCGCGCTTCTCTGCAGATCGACACTCAGACTTACCACTGTTGCTACGTTTTAGTAGTGATAGGAGTAGTTCGATATTTACAAATTCCTTTTTATCAGGTTTGAGGCTTATTAATGACGTAGGTCTTGAGCCTGAACAGAATGGCGTTGTTGTCGGGGAAGCCATTGGCATTTCGTAAGTTAAATTTCTAGTTAGATTATTCTTTTGCTTTTGATTTTTTTTCCTTTTTGTGTCAGTATTTTGAGCATGGATGTCACACCCCCTCCCAAGCCTTAATCCCCAAGACCGAGAAGGGAATGTGAGGGTAACCAGTAGTATCTCAAGACAACACTCATATTCAATATTCCCACATATTTCTTACAGACTTTAATAGGTTTACAGTATTCCACCTATCCATCTATACATATAGTTAATTTTTTCTCTATTCTTTGTTACATGATCTGAGTCGTGCCCTGAGAGTTTACCAAATCCTGAGGTGGTGGTGGGTAGTGGACTCTTCTTTAAAAGCTCCGCTTTGCTACCTGAGGGGGGGGGGGGTGCGAGGGGGGGGATATAAGAAAACATTTTGAAGAGTGTGAGCTACTAAGCCCAGTGAGTGGTTCTTTTAAGACAGAAATCACTTTGCAAATCATCATTTCTGGGAAATCAATCACATGATAATAATCTCAGTATAACTTATGCATGATCATAGATACATTCATGCAATCAATAATCTTTAGTCCTATGCTATACGTGGCATGCATATATCATTATCAATCATCACAATCACCTATGGAAACCTCCTATGACCCACTTCCCGCCAATGTGCACACCAACTATTTCTTTATCCTGCTAGTCATGCTTAGGCACTTGACTATATTTTCCGTCGGTCGTCACCGACTATTATTTCCCATCGACCGAGGCCGACTATATTTTCCCAACAAGCACCTTTTGTTAAGCATGCTAACTATGTAATTAGGGTATGTCAGTTTCCATAGTCATTTCAGAAACAATATCATGGCAGTTATCATATCATCAAAAGCATGTATTTTGTTCTTACATATGCATTTATTCACATATCAAAGCATAAAGCTATGTGAACACTCACCGTTTGCACGTGTTCCACTAAAATCACCCTTTTGACTACTCCCCTGTGAATTTCTCCATATACATGGAAATTCCTTAGTTAATACTTGCTATGTAAGTCAAAATGTTAAAATTTAGCAAGAATATCACCATTTATCGAAAATACCAGCTTACCCCACTTAGAAACTGCCAAAATATCAAGGTTGGTCCTTTAGAGGTTATTTTGGCCCAAGAATAGGCAGCTGGCGTTGGGCACTAGCACAATGGGCATAGCGCGTCGCCCAGACGTGCGTTTGCACACTGGGTGTGCGCTGGGAATGCGTCTGCGCTGGCACTGTGCGTTGGGGCTGGGCGATGTGCGCGGCACTGTGGGCTGATGCACGGAATGGGTGATGGACACAGTGCTGCGTGCATGCAAGGCTGGGCATCTGGCTGCCCTCACTCACCAACACAACCCCTTTTCTCTCAATTTTACCTAATAACTTAATTTCGCTCCCTAAAATGCTCTCAATTTACGACTTTAAGGCTGGTATGAATGAATTCCCTTGCCCAAGTTCCTTATTTATAGCCATCTCAAATTCACCCCAAGTTGACGAAACATCTATTATTTGTCTAACTCTAAGGCTGCCAACATGAAGTCTACTAAGTCTACCCCTAGGCTAGCTTTGTGTTGTTTCCTCCTTAGCTTGCCAACCAAAAGCCCCTTAGCTGCATGAAATCTCCTTCACCCACCACATGCTTTCTTAAGTTGCATGAAATCTCCCTTAGCCACCTCCTACTTAGTTTTTATGTGATTCTCCTTTTGCCACATCACTTCTTTAAATACTTCATATATTTTTCTACCCAAATGTTTAAGTCTTTTATTCGAAATTCTTGGCTTTCTCTCTTAAAATTCCCCATCAATTCCTCCTTGGCCAACGCATGAAGTGATCTCCACCAACGCATAGGGTGGCTCTTCAACGCATAGGCTTGCCTGACCTAGTGAACGCATGTGCTGGACCATTAATGCATGGTGCGTTTGTATGGTTGGTCGTATGGTAGGTTTGGCTGCATAGGCCCTCTCGGCCGCGTGGGCGTGCGTTTGGACTAGTACATCGATGCATGGTCACTTGGTAGCACATAGGGTGGCTCACTCGCTCGACGCATGGACCGATGCTCATCAACGTGTAGCTGCGCGTCCCCTGTTGATGCATACGCATGCACTCCCGGTCGCATAGGCACATAGGCACGCGTTCTCCCTCGAACATATAGGCGTAAGCTCCGGTGCATAGGCACGCGCTTGACGCACAGCCTGTGTGCGTCCCTGCCACATGGCCTACGCGCGCGGTGCATGGCTTGTGCGTTGGGCCTCGACGCATGGCCTGTGTGCTTGGCACATGGCTTGCGTGCTTGGCCTCGACGCATGCTAGCTTATTTTGCCCTTATGGGTCCTACATGCATTTTCTTGGTGATAAGCAACCCTTAGACAAATTTTCCCAAGCTTTCTTGCTTCCATCCCTTATTCCTTCTTGCGTTCACCATACCTTAAGCCTTTCTTAAGTGTTTGGTCCCTTGGTTATTCTTCCTTGGGAAATTGGAGTGCTTTCTTCCTATTTGGTATTTTTCCTTCTCCATTTAACTTTAGTTTTGGTGTAAGGTCTTACTATGGACATATATCATCAGTAAGGATGGGGACAATCGAGTGGAGCATCTCGGCTTAGTGACGAGGTTCATGACCTTTGAGGTCAACTTGATGAGTTAACTTCTTTGGTTAGTAAATTGGTTGTAGGTAACCCACAATAGGTGCAAGCATTTAGGATTGATCACCCTGAGCAAGCATGCCCAAGTCTGCAGTGGAGCCCTATGCCACGAGACTACTCCATGGGAGGGTATCCCAGTTATATGGACGACGATTTCCAAGGGCCCATATGGGAGGAGTCCTATGACTATGGAAACCTAGGATGGGACCAGTTCCACTATGATTTACCCCCTACCAAATCTGACATGATGATGCATGCTCACACCGCCGACTCAGATATGTCATTAGAAGATGTGATTAGACACCTTACTATTAACAATATTGTTTTTTAGCAAGAGATCCGTGACCTCCAAGAGAGCTTTAGTCTTTATAGGTTGGAACTGATCTTCAAAGTTTGAGAGACTCAGTCACTCAATCTTTTGATTCAGTTGAGAGAGGATGCGAACCCTTGCTACACACATCTTATGACAACACCGAGGCGTGCGACGATGAGGTAATCTATGTCGACATTGAGGATGAGTTGGAAGATAGCATGCCATGTTTAGAATCAGTTTGTGAGGACTATGGAGAATCTGAGCTTAAACCCATCGATTTCCAGGTGATAGAGTTAGAGGTTGAAAAACCTTGCACTGTTCTGCAGTCTGGTATATCGTATATTTTTTAGTTTTGTTCTTCTCGTTCTTAAGAGTCAGTTGGGTCAGTTGAGTCAGAGTCTTTATTTTAAGTTGAATCACTCCTTGAGTTTTTTTTTTATTTTTCTTTTCCTTTTTTTCAAAGAAAATTAAAAATCCTAAATTCGACCTGTCTACTTCTCTTCAAAAGATGAAGAGCCTTATAGCCTTATCGGGCTATATCAACTCATCGAAGAAGGGACTAAAGAAATACGATAATTTATTTGTGCCTTGATAGGGGACAAGTCACCTCGAGTAATCGACGTTGTGACGTTGCGATCTTTCCTATAAATACTCCCCTTCGTCTTTAGGCCAAAATATGCCGAATTTTGGAGGCCAAATTGATGGATGCCGAAATTAAACGTCATTCTTCTTCTATTCCCTTCAATTTTCAATATCTTTAGGTTAGTTTCTATTTTATTTTGTGTAACGCCCCAAGTTTTTCATAACTCAAATTCTATAATTTCGTAAAATTGGAGGACAATTTTGTTAATTTCGAAATTTGGTTTGTTAAAAGGAAAAATTTGGATTTATGTCGCAATTAATTTAATTTTAAGTAAGTTAATTTTTAGTTAATGTCTAGTATTTTTTAAAATTTTTTAAATTTGGGGAATGTGATTGGTTTGATTTTTGAAATTATAATTTGAAGTAGAGGAGAAAAGGGTTTTAAAAATATGTATATATTTGTGTATTTAAGGAATAGAATAAAATCAAATAATATTTATATAAATCAAATAATATTTTTTAAAAAAAAAAATCTCCCTTATCTTTCCCTTTCACATGCAAACCGAGACCCCCTCCAATTTTTCCTCCTTGCATGTGAAGGAACTCTTATACCAAAGTATCTAAGCGGAAGTGGATCTTTCCAAAGACATTGTGACTAATTACCACATTTACATTCAAATAGACAAATATACATCATACTACAAAATTACCGGCATGCTTTAAAATAACAAACAAGAGAACAAGTAAACTTACCAGTTGAAGACTCTTTCTTCACAACAAAGCTCGTTCTCTCCAAGCAAACAGGCTCCTCTTGCTCTCCCTGGAATGTCAAGCCAATCGTTGACCAAAACTTCAGTCGTCTACTCACAAACGATCTTCACACGAATAGAGGAAATAGGGACAACACCACCACTTGGAACCCTCGGTATTCTTGGTGTGAGAATCCAAAGAGTGAGCTCTATTGGGATTTGGTAGAGGGGAGGAGGAATGAAGATCATATACAACGATCAAGCAAGTGGGAGAAGTGTAGGGTCTATCATATAGACAAAATGCTTGATCGTTTAGTAGGGAGTACACGATCGTGTAGGAAAAAGGCAGTGATCGTTTATACGATCGTTTAGTAAATTCTCGATGCTAGACGGTCGTTCAGTAAAATGTAGGCGATCATTTAAAAAGATGCACGCGCATGTATGCGATTGTGTAGTAAATCAAAGCTATAGTATAGTCTCTGATTTTACTAAGCAATAGGTGGTGACGAAAAATTAATTATTAGCCGTCAAAGACTTGATGACTAAAATTAGGTGAATGCAATATGCGATGCATGTCTTAAGGTATGCATTGATTATCATGCGTCAGTGGTCATGCGTTGGAATGAAATTATGCGTTAAAGTCGTATGCGATTACCATGCGTTCCCGTCACAAGTTTTCTTGCACTCACACCAAGTATAATGCAAACACAAGTTTCTCGTGTGATCCGAGGTCGAACTCAGGGACTTGTAACTAAAACTATGCGGTAATGTGTATGCGGCAATTGAATAAAAGAATGATGGGGGGTTTTATGCTATAACTACTCCTACTCCTAATTAACAGACAACGCAATGAGAATATGAATGAGAGATAGAGACACAACAACCGTTGACGCGTAGTAAATGCATGGAAAATAGATAAAATGTGAGGATGTCTTCATCGCAACCCTTAAGAGAGACCGCAAGGGCAACCTCAGCCAACGCAAGCTATGCAATCATGCTTCACACACTTGAGCCTATTTCTAGGACATATGCGACGTGTATGCAAAAGGGTCGAGATGACCGCATACCGCCACTGTATCGTACTTCCTGGTCGCATGCAATGTCCTCTCCGTAGGGTGCATACACTGTGTAATAGCAAAAGAGCTTATTCCTAAGTTCCCCATTCTTGCTTATGCGTTCCAATACACTCTCTCGGGTCTTAGATTTGGATTTTAGACTACTATTCCAAGTATGCCTAAATGATGAATGATGAGCTCATAAGACAAGGTAACCATATAAACTTGGTTGACGTAAGATTATTCCTATCTCTAGTGAATACTTGCTTACATTGCTTAATGTGACCAACCACTTACCTTCCCAGGGAGTTAGTTATTGCTGATTTACTCATAGACAAGCATTGCGTCCACTTATAGACAGGCATTGCTATAGCTTCACACTAAGAAAATAAGGTTTTCTAACACACTCGCACAAGCACACCTTCTGATGGTTTGCTACATGCTTTATAACTCTAATCCACATGACTAAGTATGTGACACTCTAGCAATCTCACTAAGTGATGCAATGAAAATTAAGGATGCTAAGTATAGAAAGATGGAGATGGAATCGAAGGAAACATAGAAATACATTGAAAACACAATGTATTAATTTCTTAATCCAAAATGTAATAGAATACAATATAAGAAAAGAAGAGGAAATGGAATGACCAGTTGGAAGCAATGTCTTGCTTCCAAGAGATGTGTGTCAAGGCTGCCGATGGTGCCATAAAAGGGCTGTGGAGCTGACTCTCTCGAGATCTAACTCCGGTCGAAGCCTCCAATCATCACTCAGAATGGATAAAGAAGATGAAGAACTCTTAAACTTTCTTTTAACGTGTTCGTCTGGATAACAGGGATCTGCCCTATGGCAAGCCTCAGGCAAAAAACCCTAGATGATTTGAAATTCTGCTCAGCGGCTTCTATTTATAGAGCTTGGATCATCGACAACATTTATGGACCTATTCTGATTTTGACATTAGCGGCACATTAGTCCTTTTATGAATCTCTGCTACTAACGGCGTGGTAGGTGAAATGTCAACATCATCTTTTGATTTTCCTGAGATATGCGTTGATGCGTCCATTCCACCAACCTTGCGGTGATCCTTCTATTATGGTTACCGTGTAGCTACAATCGTACAGGGACCGCATTCACTTAATTACCGCAACTTCTACACGATGACCGCAATCGCTTGACGATTGCAACTCCTATGTGATGGACGCATGCGGTTAATTACCGCAACACTCATGCATTGATCGTATGAATTCACCTTTGCGATGGAGAGTTTCTCCGCATACGGTCGTTTATGCGGTAGCCTGGCTTCCGCGTCTGTGTCCATTTCCTGCATTATCTACGAAAATAGACAATTGAACGCATAATAACACATAATAGTGGGTTAGCCGAGATTCTCAATGTTGAATGCCGCAAACTCATTTTCTCATGAATTCCTAACATAATTGCCGCATATTCGGCTCAATAGCCCTCATAATTCTAAATAAAATGCCTAAGATGATGTGCATTTCTGCATGTCATCTTTAGGCAACACACACTTTACTTGAGCAAATTACATGATCTTATTGCAAAATGAAAACGATTTTCATTTTATTCTTCAGTTACGAAAACTGAATCAAACTTTCCACTAACACACGGTTACAGAGAACACGGCGACCAATTATCCTATAATTGTCATAGAAAAATAAAAAATATAATCATATTATATTCATGAACCTATAGTTTAATATCACATATAGACCATAGTGTTTTCTCCTCCACTAGATATAAATCATATTTATACCCACTTTCCTCCAATTAATGTATCTCATACATAAAGTCAATCATATCAAATAAAATTAACCATTTAATCATATCATATATAATTGAACTCTCTCTTGTCAATTTGAACATTTCAAACTGACCCAAAAACTGATTCTCGACTTGAATCCATTGAGCTACCAAGGGAACCTTATAGACCTGTGGCTCGAAACTCCAACGATACGTGAATAGCTGACTAAACTCTTTAGCCATGTGATCCACCATCCGTTAACTGCCAGACATTTCGCTAAAGACCGACAGCTGAACTCTTCTTACCACAGATATATTTTTGTGTCCATCGGATATGATCAATCAATAGTATGATAACCCTTCATAGATGCTCTAAGTACAGTTGGGCCAATTTATTGTTTTTCCCCTGTAGTTACATCTAACTCCTT
Source organism: Benincasa hispida (assembly GCF_027475165.1). Lineage (NCBI taxonomy): Eukaryota > Viridiplantae > Streptophyta > Magnoliopsida > Cucurbitales > Cucurbitaceae > Benincasa > Benincasa hispida. The sequence continues at coordinate 26,352,617 of NC_143487.1, forward strand.
AAGTACCACTGATTCCTCTAATGAACAATACAATATAGTCCTACTATGGATGACACCTCTCGAATCATGAGAAGGTGTGTGGCGCCACATCGTTCAAGCCTCGGGATCAACCCTTAAGGGAGAAATCTATCTACTTACCCCTGCTTCAAGGAAGGAGTGAATTCCATCTTGTGTAGTTGAGTTCCCACTTCCTAAATCAGACGAATCTCCAAAGTGGTAGGTTTGAGTCGGTGACTTGGCCACTCGCACCCATGCAAATCAAAAGATCCCTCAAAGGCAGAAGTTTGCAACTTAATCAGGATTGAGGTCATGTTACCTATGGTCATCCTAGTGAAGTGAAGTCTCTATCATGAACGACGTTATATAACGAGACTTAACACTTCGTGCTCAGGTCATATACAAACTCTTTGTATAGGATGCACCCGCTCGCATGTCCCCACATGAATGATCAGGATCAGACTATCTGTAGCAAATCACAACACTTATAACTATTCTACAAAGCGGGTCACATCCGTAGCGTTACTAGGATAAGGTTTCCTTCCTATATCCATATACTACAGGGATTTTAGTTTATTGATTTGTGGTACATGATCCACTTGTATGTCTCTATATACATGCTTAAGTTACATAATGACAACTAGGGATTTTAGTTTATTGATTTGTGGTAAAGCAAATAAAACATCCAATGTTCAAAGAAAAGTAGTGAAGAAAATATCATATATTATACATCACAAACGTTCGTATAAAACTGTGTTTACAAACTACAGGACACGAGAGTTTAGGGCATCATCCTCAACAGCGTGAACACCCTTCCCTAGCCCTAGCTTTGCTACTACCCGTTTTCCATTCCTCGTCATTGGAATTGTCTTCAGCCACACCACCGTCAGTCACCCAGCCTCACGCCGTAGCCCATCCCTACACAGTCGTGACCGCACCGCCCATTCGCGTTCCAGCCGCCCAATCGTGCGTGTTGTAGCGTTTCCCCTCCGTCCGTTAAGCACTTTCCCTTTCTATCTTTGCACACGTATCCCTCTCTCAAACTCAAATCTCACAACCACCACAATTAAAGCTCTACTCCATTGTTCACGCACAGATCTAGTCATCGTCGCCTTCAGTCGGTCCACTGTCGACCTTCACGTTTGAGGTGCAGCATCAGCCGCTGGCATCGTCTACAGATCTTAGGCAGCTAGATTTGCATGGGGATAGCCAGATCTGTGTGTGGATACCTCTATGCATGTTCGTCGGGGCTTCTATTGTCGTCTTTGTGCGGGCGTTGCCTTCATCCTAATGGGTTTTGACTAAAGGTTCCATTTGGGTAAGGATTTGGTTGTTTTTGCTTGATTTTTTTGAAAGATCTTTAATACGCTTTAACTTTTGGCTCATCTGGTCAATACCTAGATGTTTCAGTTGTGGATTGAAGAGTGGAAGTAAATATTCAGTTGCTGTATAGCAAGTTTGAGACCAGTTTCACTAAGCTTTTGGTAAGTATTTGAGGCTTCATGGCTGATAACGGGCAAAAATGCACGTTATCATAGTGCTAAATTCTTAAACAATATTAGATTGCGTTGATGAAATATGTTAATTTGCGTCCATTAAGCATCGATTTCATAATATTGCGATCACATGTGTTCATCGCATTAGAATTATTGATTTTTGTATTTTTGTGCAGAATATGCGTTGATGCAATGCAAGAATTGCGATCATAGGAATTCATTGGTCGAGCGCAACTTCACCGCAAGGCATTGTGATGATTGTGATCACAAACATTCGCTCGAGAAAGATCGCCGCAACTTGGTCAGTGCAACATGGTGGGTGCATCTGGGTGAAAGGCTAATTAATCTCGATGGGACAGAAAGCTGATGACAGTCGAATCTGAATTAAGTTGACAGCTGATAACAGTCTCGTAGTACATTCAGCTTTTTGGTGACAAATATTTGGTGCACCAGTCAGGAATTAAAGTCATCTCATCTGTACAATCATGATATAGAAGTCGCCGTTCACCTTGGATGTCTATAAATACCATGAGCATTCTTCAGAAAAGGGGTTCAACAGTTAGAGATTTCATACTTCAGTTCACACATCTTTGTTCATAGTTTTCTTTCATTTTAAGGCGGATGCAAGGGAGGAGGTTGTGCCGGAAGATCATTTCATTAAACAAAAATGGGAGAGTGTCGGAAGCTCTAAGGACAGAAAGAGGGCCGACGCTTGCGAAAGTAGGAACATCTTTAGAACCGAATAAAGACTGCAGTGTAAAAGCCTAAGCAGCAAGGAATTGCTACCAGGCTCTCTACCTTTAACTTCCATTGTTATTTTGTACTCAAACTCATCTATAAAAATGGAATTTCCTTCTCTATATCTGTTCACTCGTTCTTATTTACGCATGAGTAGCTAAATCAGTTGAATGGGTTGAGGAGCATTTACCTAGCACAACTAGGGAATCTTCATGCTATGCGTTTATCTTGTATTATGTATGCTTCATTTGTCCATTAGAGATACTCAGGGGGGTAGTCTAAGAACATGATCTAGACTTGCGAAGGTCAGGTTAGAATCTAGGCTCGGAAGAGCCAGATTAGAACGCATAATCAAGAGATTAGAGCTTAGGAATGAGCACTATTTGTTATCAACGCATTGCATTCATCCTAGAGATAGGATATGATTGTATGCGGTCATCTTGCTTTTATGCATTTTGCATCATCGCATAGGACAAGAGTAGAGACTTAGGGATAAGCTCTATGGACACTTTTACATTGAACACATGCGTCTTAGACTTAGGAGCATCACATTTGCATTGGAAAATGACTTGTTGTGCATGGTTGTAACATGATCGCATAGTCTGATGCATTCCCAAGTAATGCTAGCCAAAGATCTTCTCAACCCGTTCATCGCATACTCATTGCATCTATCACGCAACTTCCTTTTCTCAACTCCGCCGCATTTGTTTATTTATTTCTTGTCAATGCAATCAAACAACAAACCAACAATTTATTTACTCGGTTACCGCAAGGTTTTCATAAAAATTACCAACGTAATCTATTTTCACAAGTCTCTATGTTCGACCCTGGACTTACCAGGAAACTTAGAGGAATTTACACTTGGATTTCGTTGGGAAAACTTGAGTGCACAACGCAATTCCATCAACGCATATCAGTCACATTTCCACTTCATAAAATCAAGCATCAAGTTTTTGGCTGCGTTGCCGGGGACTTCGACAAAATAGTTTGCTAACGGTAATTTTTCTGATTTCTTTGCAGACTCTCAATCTCTTGCGAGTTACAACCCAGAGATTGAGAGGACATTTAGACGAAGACTGAGAGACCACCAACAGCAACCACAGTTAGATAAAGAAGAGATGGTGAAGCAACCTAGAAATGGAGCACCAAATGATAACAATGTCATGGCGGATCCAATTCTATTGGCAAACGATCGCAATAGACCCATTAGAGACTATGCATCGCCAAAACTCTATGATTTCTCTCCATGAATCATGAGGCTTGCCCTCGCCGGAAGCCGATTCAAAATGAAGCCGGTGATGTTGCAGATGATCCAGACTTTAGAACAATTCAGAGGAAAGCATGGCGAGGACCACATGTCCACTTCCGAAGCTTTATTGAAATCTAAAATACTTTTGTGTTCCCCAACATCTCTACCAAAGAAGTTCGACTCACGTTGTTCCCATTTTCTCTCTGTGATCAGGCAAGGAAATGGGCATATTCTCTCGAGCTGGGAGAGATCACTTCCACCTACCGAGAATGTCGGACGAATGAAACTTATCACAGATTTTGAATAAGACATGAATGAATCGTTCAGCGATGCTTGGGCGAGGTTTAAAAGGTTGGTTCGGGATTGTCCACATAATGGGTTGCTAGACTACCTTCAAATGGAGATTTTCTATCATGGTTTGAATCCCGTTTCACAGAACACTGCCAATGCGGCAGCCGCTGGTGGTCTGCTTGATAAAACATATGATGAGGCGAAGAATATCTTGGATCGCATCTCTAAAAACCATGAAGATTGGAGAGAGAGTGACTAGAGATTGAAACTCAAAGACACTGACGCAAATAATAGCGCTATTTCTTCGTTACAAAACCAGATGACCGATATGATGAATTTAATCCAAGGAATTCTGATTAGCAGCCCGACACCGCAAACTGGGAAAATCAATGCAATCAGTCAAAACACTACAAGGTGTACTACTTGCGGTGATGGGCATGTGATGGAAGATTGCCCGCAAAATCCACAATCTCTATACTTTGTAAAGAATAACCCTTTTTCGAATACTTACAACCTCAGGTGGAGAAACCACCTAATTTTTCTTGGAAGAATCAACAACAAAATTTCCAACTTGTGGTGTAAAAAGAAGGGCCACCAGGATTTTTCCCATGCAACAATGGTCAACCGAGCAATCAAACAAGTAGCTCACAACCACTGCAATCCTCTTCTTTGGAGAGCCTACTGAAGCAATACATAGAGAAAAACGAAACCGTGCTTCAAAGTCAGGCCATGTCCATCCACAACCTCGAATTACAGATGGGCCAGATTGCGAGTGAATTGAAGAGTAGGCCGCAAGGGGCTTTGCCGAGTTCAACAGAACTCCCACGCAACCTAGGGGGATCAGGTAAAGAGCAATATCAGGTTGTGACATTGCGAAGTGGGAAGACTGTGGAAGGAGAAAAGAAGGAGCTTAGTAAAACAAGCAGCTGAACCTGAGATTGTAGTGACACAAGAAGAAGAAAAGGAAGAAGAAGCAGTAGAACTAGAGGTTGCGTTGACCTCAAAGCCAACTGAAATGGGAACCGTGAAAGTTCAGTTATCCCCTCTCCCACAGAGACTAAGGAAGAAAAAGAATGAAGAGGTACAATACCAAGGCTTCTTATCTATGTTAAAGCAATTACATGTTAATATTCCTTTCATTGAAACGATTGAGGAAATGTCTGCCTATGCCAAGTTTCTGAAGGATATGGTAACTAAGAAGAGGAGAGCTGGAAAATTTTCCACGGTGGCATTAACACAAATTCCAAATCAATAATTCCACCGAAGATGAGCGATCCTGGGAGCTTTACTATACCATGCTCCATAGGAGGACTCTACATCGGGCAAGCTTTGTGTAACTTAGGGGCCAACATAAATTTGATGCCTCTGTCAATCTTTAGACAATTAAATGTGGGGCAACTTGTGCCTACAACAGTGACTCTCCAACTAGCCGATAGATCTCTGGTTCATCTAGAGGGAAAGGTGAAGGATGTGCTGATAACCATTGACAAATTTATCCTACCAGCCGACTTCATCATTTTGGACTATGAGGCTGACAAAGATGTACCCATCATTTTGGGGCGACCTTTTCTATCAATGGGTCATGCTCAAATTGTTGTGCATAAAGGGGAAATCATTTTGAGTATCAACGGACAGAAGCTCAAGTTTAATATAATTCATGCCATGAAGTTTCCGGATGAAGAAGACCTACATGATTCAGATGATGACCAGAATTCGATTGAAGAAGAAAAGTTTGATGAAGAGAATGAAGAAGAGGATGCCAGCACATCTGTTGCTGCCTGCAATGCGATCATAACAAAAACAAACAAGGAAGAAGAAATAATCGTAAAGAAAGAAGCGGAGCCAACAGAAAAAGAAGAAAGAAAAACAATGCAACCTTCCTTAGTGGAGCCACCAACACTTGAATTGAAGACCCTACCAACCCATTTAAAGTACGCATTTTTTGGGCAGAATGAGAAGCTGCCAGTTCTCATTTCCTCTACGCTCAACAAAGTCCAGGAGAATGTGTTGATGAGCATTCTAAGGAAGCATGTGCGAGCAATTGGCTGGACGCTCGCCGACATTAGAGGAATTAGCCTTGCGTACTACATGCACCGCATTCGTCTTGAAGATGACCACAAAGCAAAAATTGAACATCAATGCAGACTCAACCCTGTGATGAAGGAGGTCGTCAAGAAGGAGATCATTAAATGGCTAGATGCGGGCATTATCTATCCTATAGCAGATAGCATGTGGGTTAGCCCCGTGCAGTGTGTACCGAAGAAGGGCAGCATGACGGTAGTCCCGAATGAAAATAATGAATTAATACCGCAAAGGATCATCACTGGATGGCGCATATGCATGGATTACCACAAGCTAAATGCGGCCACAAGGAAAGATCATTTCCCTCTACCATTCATTGATCAAATGCTAGACCGTCTAGTTGGGAATGACTTCTACTACTTCCTGGATGGTTATGCCGGATACAACCAAATTATGATACCTCCAGAAGATTAAGACAAGACCACATTTACCTACCCATATGGGACATTTGCTTTTCACCTCATACCTTTTGGCCTCTGCAATGTGTCAAGCACATTCCAAAGGTGCATGATTGCCATCTTTTTAGATTATCTTAAGGACTTTGTGGAAATATTTATGGATGACTTCTCTGTTTATGGGAACACTTATGAAGTCTGCTTAGCCAATTTGGAGAAGATACTGAAAAGGTGTGAAGAGACAAGTTAGTGCTTAATAGGAAAAAATGTCATTTCATGGTAAAGGAGGGCATAGTGTTGGGACATAAGGTCTCTTGGGATGGGTTGGAGGTGGATAAAGCAAACATTGAAGCAATTGAAAAACTTCCACCTCCAACCAGCGTGAAGGCTGTACGAAGCTTCTTGGGGCACGTTAGATTCTACAGATGATTCGTCAAAGACTTTTCTAAAATAGCACGACTATTGAGTGAGTTGTTAGAGGTGGACAGAAAATTTGAGTTTGACAACAACTGCCTCAACGCATTTTGAGTTTTGAAGAATGCACTGATTACCGCACTCGTATTGATTGCAGCGAATTGCACACCTCCTTTTGAAATAATGTGTGACGCAAGCGGATATGCAATAGGAGCAGCTTTAGCGCAAAAGAGAAAAACAATCTTGCATCCCATCACATATGCGAGTAAGACATTAAACCATGCTCAGACAAATTATACCACCACAGAGAAATAACTCCTGGCAGTAATTTTTGCGTTGGAAAAATTTCGGGCATATCTTTTGGGAACAAAGGTACTCATCCACACTGATCACTCGGCGATCAAATATTTAATGAAAGCCGAGGTTGATCAGATGGGTTCTTCTCCTTCAAGAATTTGATATAGAAATAATTGACCGGAAGGGGATAGAGAACTAAGTTGCAGATCACTTGTCTAGACTAGAAAATCTGGAGGTTGACCACAATGAGTCTGAAGTGAATGTCGTATTCCCGGATGAGCAGCTGTTCCATAAAGAAGAATTTCCCTGGTATGTAGACATAGTCAATTATTTGGTTTGCGAGCAATTTCCTGAAGATTACACCTACCACCAATAGAAGAAGCTCAAGCATGAATGCAGACATTATTAATGGGATGAGCCGAATCTATATAAAAGAGGTGCAGACCAGATGATTATGCATACCAAATGCTACTCAACAACGCATATTATCACAATGCCATGACTCACCATATAGTGGGCACTTTGGAGGGAAGCACACCATAGCTAAGGTTTTGCAAGTGGATTCTTTTGGCCTACATTGGTCAAGGATGCGGCTGACTACACAATGAAGTGTGATCGGTGCCAACGCACAGGTAACATTACATAGAAACATGCAATGCCAATGAACATTATCTTGGAGCTTGAATTGTTCGACGTATGGTGGATTGATTTCATGGGACCATTCCCTCCTTCAAATGGTAAACACTATATTTTATTAGCCGTCGATTATGTCTCCAAGTGGGTAGAGACAATAGCATGGGCCACAAGTGATGCAGCGATAGTCTCCTAGTTCCTGAAGAAAAATATTTTCACTCGTTTTGGCACTCCTCGTGCCATCATAAGTGATGAAGGATCCCACTTTGTCAACCGAAATATCAAGGAGCTGCTGCGCAAATACAACATTCTCCATAAAGTGGCCACCGCATACCATCTGTAAACGAACAATCAGGCCGAGGTGTCCAATAGAGAAATTAAGCTAATACTTGAGAAGGTAGTAAAGCCTTCATGGAAAGATTGGGCAACGAAGCTTAACGATGCATTGTGGGCATACCGGACCGCATTAAAAACGCCCATGGGTATGTCCCATATGCGTTGGTATTTGGTAAGGCATGTCATTTTCCTTTGGAGCTGGAATATAAGGCACTGTGGGCGGTAAAGAAGCTGAATTTCGATTTGAGGAAAGAAGGAGAAGCGTGAAAAATGCAATTGGTCGAGCTAGAAGAATGGAGGATTAACGCATATGAAAATGAGAAGATTTATAAGGAGCGCACCAAGCGCTGGCATGACAAACGCATATGCGATAAGAACCTTCAAGTCGGGCAAAAAGTCTTACTCTTCAACTCAAGACTGCGGCTCTTCCAGGGATAATTAAAATCATGCTGGTCCGGACCCTTCATTATCAAAGAAATATTCCCACATGGTGCAGTGGAACCGATCACTGAGGATGGCAGCCAGACATATAAGGTTAGTGGACAGTGAGTCAAGGCATATTGTGGAGGTGATTTCCAGCCAGAAATTGCCTCCATAAAGCTGACAAACCCCGGACTACCCCTTACTTGATTCTTGAACTCTTATTCCTTCGTCACTTTTACTATCATTTACCTATCTATATCTCACTTATCTTCTCTAAAAAAAAAAAAAAAAATTGTTGTTTTGTTTTAAATCATTTGACCTTCTCTTTGTTTGTTTACAACGATTAAGGCACAGGATTGCGAAGATGTTACACGAAACAGCAAATTATCTCAATCCATCACCGCAATCCAAAGAAGAGAGATCGCCGCAAAGATGGATGCGTCAATATACAATGCGGGCGACAACACAAATTTGGGGGTGTATTCTTCCTTATCTTTATTTCAAATTTTGCGCTATCACATTGCATTTTAGTTTTAAAAGTTTTATCATCGCATCCTCTTTGATCACCGCAATCATTTGGCATAGATAAATTTAGTAGGTTATCGCATAATGTCTCTTTGCCAAGTATGATTTCAATGATGAAAAATATGCTTCTATTTCTTTTGTATATACTAGAGTCAACTTAATCTTAAGATAGTCACCCCATAAAATATTTCTAGAAGTTAGGGGTTTGCTAACTTTCTTTCAAACACTCTTTACAATGCATTCTAAGAACATCGCATGACTTTTTTCTATTTTGGCAATGAGGGCATTGCCACATTTTAAATTTAGGGGTGAGGTATTTATTTTCGACCTTGCTATTCTATGAAAAAAAAAGTTTGAGAATAACAACTCCATTGTCAACGCAATAGGAAACCCATGTTGATAAGAGTTAAGTTGTGAAAGGCACTTACCCGTAGTTGGATGTCCGCATGACACACGTGGGGGCAAGCCAAAACGAAAGTAAGTCACTAGGATCAACGCATAAATAACTTACCATAACTCCACTGCCAAATAGGTATGAGTTTAGTCTGAGAAAGAGTGCATTGCTCGTAGTTGGATGTTCGCATGACACCCGTGGGGGCAAGCCAAAACGAAGGCAAGGCACTTAGATCAATGCAAGGTTAGAAAAAATATATCAATGAAGAAAATTTTTATGCAAGGATAAAATCACTTGACACCCCAATAGAAAATTCTCTTTTTGAAATAAATCATGCGATGTTCCAGAATTTAGTAAAGTCCTTTTGAAGGGTAAGCTTGCAGCCCCTAGGTTTTAGAAATATTTTAAAAAGAGACTTGAATAAGACTTAAGGAAATTTTGGTATATAGGATTTGAACAAATATCCTTGAGAAATCTAGGAAAGAACATTGCATTTGGCTTGCTAAAGGAATCTTTAGCTCATGCTTGAGGACAAGCATTGTTTAAATTTGGGGGTGTGATAACAGGCAGAAATGCACGTTATCATAGTGCTAAGTTCTTAAACAATGTTGGATTGCATTGATGAAATATATTAATTTGTGTCCATTAAGCATCGATTTCATAATATTGCGGTCGTAGTGCTCATCGCATTAAAACTACTACTTTTGTATTTTTGTGCAGAATATGCGTTGACGCAATGCAAGAATTGCGATCATAAGAAATCATTGGTCAAGCGCAACTTCACCTCAAGGCTTTGTGATGATTGTGTTCACAAACATTCGCCCGAGAAGGATTGCCACAACTTGGTCAGCGTAACATGGTGGGTGCATATGGGTGAAAGGCTAATTAATCGCGATGGGACAGAAAGCTGATGACAGTCGAATTCGAATTAAGTTGACAGTCGATAACGGTCACAAAGTACATTCAGCTTTTTGGTGATAAATATTCGGTGCATCAGTCAAGAATTAAAGTCATCCCATCTATACAATCATGAGAGAGAAGCCGTCGTTCACCTTGGATGTCTATAAATACCAAAAGCATTCTTCAGAAAAGGTGTTCAGCAGTTAGAGATTTCATACTTCAGTTTGCACGTCCTTGTTCATAGTTTTCTTTCATTTTAAGGCAAATGCGAGGGAGGAGGTTGTGCCAACAGATCGTTCCAGTAAGCTTGGGAGAGCGCCGGAAGCTCCAAGGACAGAGAGAGGGCCGACACTTGCGGAAGCAGAAACATCTTTAGAACCGAATAGAGACTGCAGTGTAAAAGCCTCGGTCAGCAAGGAATTGCTACAAGGCTCTCTACCTTCAACTTCCATTGTTATTTTGTACTCACACTCATCTATAAAAATGGAATTTCTTTCTCTATATCTGTTCACTCGCTGTTATTTACGCATGAGTAGCTAAATCAGTTGAATGGGTTGAGGAGCATTTAGCTAGCATAACTAGGGAATCTTCATGCTATGGATTTATCTTGTATTATGTATGCTTCATTCATCCACTAGAGATACTCGAGAGGGTAGTCTAAGGATGGGATCTAGAATTGGGAAAGTCAGGTTAGAATCTAGGCTCGAAAGAGCCAGATTAGAATGCATAATCAAGAGATAGGAGCTTAGGAATGAGCACTATTTGTTATTAACGTATCGCATGCATCCTAGAGATAGGATATGATTGTATGCGGTCACCTTGCTTTTATGCATTTTACATCATCGCATATGACAAGAGTAGAGACTTAGGGATAAGCTCTATGGACACTTTTGCATTCAACACATGCGTCCTAGACTTAGGAGCACCGCATTTGCATTGAAAAATGACTTGCTGTGCATGGTTGTAACATGATCGCATAGTCTGACGTATTCCCAAATAACACTAGCTAAAGATCTTCTCAGCCCGTTCATCGCATATTCATTGCATCTATCACGCAACTACCTTTTCTCAACTCTGCTGCATTTGTTTATTTATTTCTTATCAACGCAATCAAACAACAAACCGACAATTTATTTACTCGGTTACTGCAAGATTTTTATAAAAATTACCAACGCAATCTGTTTTCACAAGTCCCTGTGTTCGACCCTGGACTTACTAGGAAACTCAGAGGAATTTACACTTGGATTCCATTGGGAAAACTTGAGTGCACAACGCAATTCCATCAATGCATATCATTCATATTTCCACTTCATAAAATCAAGCATCAATGGCCATTTGAAGTATTAAAGGTGTTGTAGATTAAGTTTATAATCGTTAGTTGGGGTTTATGTTCAGGTCAGGCCACTAGATTGAAGTCTTGAAGGGGTTTTGGGTCGAGCCACGTGTTGTGTAAATAATCTTATTACTGGAATCACCTTTGTGCCGGGTGATAAATTTAAGATTTATTTTGAGGATTTTAAGAATGTTTACAAAGATAATTTTGATTGTTCTGATATTGAATGGACTGTTTAGAAAAAATGTATGAGCATGTAATAATATGTTTAAAGCATGTTAATGTATGAGCATGATTTATAATTTTATGAGTTCTATTAAAAGAACGATTGAGCATGACCTTAAATTATGAGTTAAGTACTACTACTAGAATGTCTTAAAGTTAGGTGTGAGTTAGGCATTTATTGATGTATATAGTTATGTGATTTATTATGAAAATGTGTAGGCCAAATGATGTATTATGAAATTCCGAATATTTGATTTTTACATGTTTTAGTGCATTAAAGTGATATACTAAAGTTGATCCCTCAACACTAGATTAATCACATGTGATGAGTTAGTTAATATGACTTTGATGAAGAGATTTTAGAGGACTTATGATTATGTGAATGTTATATGTAATATGAAGTTAGTTGCGACCTCTTTTCCTTTCCACATTATTTGACTACATGAAAGTGATGCGTGTCTAAGGGTGCTAGTACATCAAAGAAGTGTCCTAGGGCTGGTATGTATGAAAGTGATACATACCTAGGGGGTGCTGGGTGTACGTAAGAGGTACACACTCAGTGGGTTATGTGTATGCGAAAGAGGTGTACACACAACCATGTGTACGTAAGAGGTACACACTTAGTGAGTTATGTCTATACTAAAGAGATGTACACATAACCATGTGTACGTAAGAGGTAAACACTCAGTGGGTTATATGTATACGAAAGAGGTGTACACATAACCATGTGTACGTAAGAGGTAAGCACTCAGTGGGTTATGTATATACGAAAGAGGTGTACACATAACCATATGTACATAAGAGGTAAACATTCAGTGAGTTATGTGTATATGAAAGAGATGTATGCATAATCATGTATACGAAAGAGGTACACATCCCTACATTCATAGAGAGGACCTGGGGTGTACGGAAGAGGTGCACTCTAGGGGAAAGAAAAAAGAGTGAGTCATTTAAGGGAAATCTTTAGGTCCCACTAGTAGAAAGTTTCAATTCATGTTGCATTTATTGGACATAAATGCTTAGCCTAACCCCAGTAGGGGGTTACATACTGAGTATTTTATACTCACCCTTTCTCATGTTTATGTTTCAAATAAGGGCAAGGACGCACTGGCGAATGACAAGACGAATCCTTGAACGAGCCACTGGGGACCAGTTTTATGCTTCCGCTTATGATGTTTAGATTCTTTCATGTTTTTTCAATTTTCAGTCTTGATGTTTGAAACTTACTGTTAGTATCCGTTTCCAGTCTTTTACAATGTTCTAGACACATTAAATTTCTAATTATGATTTATGGATACCTTGTTATTTGACTTTTATTTAATTTTAATGAATATCTTTTATTTGACTTTATTTATCTAGCATTTATTTCGCTATGAAAATGTGTCATTTTAAATTCTATGCAATCATGTGTATAGTAAAGACCTAATTCGAGTCCTAGGGAGTCGGGTCATTACGTTTTGAGTTGTAATCGACGGATTGGAGGTTTGTTCTTGATTTGTCTATGAATTGAGAGGTAATCTTTATCTAATTTCTTTGAGCAAGAGTCTTATGCTAATTTCTTGAAGGTTTTCTAGTTAATTTAACTGTACTCTTGTGAATTCTTTGGATAGATTCGTTTTAATATTGATAGAGTTTCGATGAATTCTTCTGACAAATTAATTCTTTGAAATTTTTGTTTGCAAAATTGTCATAGCCTATGCAATATTGATTGATTTAGTTGCACGTATTAGGATCGTATATTTAAGGTCTAGAATTTTTCTAGCCAAACTCATGTATGCCTTAATATAATCTTTTCCAAATAAATCATGCTACAAGATATGGCTTTCCAGCTTGTAGTATGTCTCAACAATTGAACCCTTTCTTAATGCTTTTCAGTTTTAACTTATATGTCGCTGAGAATGAAAAGCTTTAAACTGAATTAGTGCTGATTTAGATTTTGATCAAAATTGGCTAATTAGGCTATTAGATTTTCTAATAGGTTGAGGGGTTGACAGATTCAGTATAATTAATTGATGCCTAATGAAAGAAATTGCATAGGAACTCTCTCTTGCTCTAGAAATTGGATAGACTCCTATCCTAGATTGCATTTACCCTTTTATTTAAATTTCACGCATGTTATCTCTTCCACACAAGATCCCTCATTTATCACTCTAGTTAGAAACTTAACTCAACGAAACCAATCGTGCTTCTCTGTAGATCGACTCAGACTTACCACTATTGCTATGTTTTAGTAGTGATAGGAGTAGTTCAGTATTTACAAATTTCTTTTGATTAGGTTTAAGGCTTATTAACGATATAGGTCTTGAGCCCGAATAGTGGGGTTGGCAGTTTTGTTACTCCAACGGCTTAGTTTCACACAGTGAAACGAAAATTAAAACATGGGAAGGATGAAAACAAGGAAATTGTATGTGAGAATGAAGCACTTCGTCAACGTGTTAGAGAATTAGAAGCTCGTCTTCAAATATCATCTTCTACAGCATTTTCTGGACATGGAAGTTGCTCCAGGAAATATTTTACATATAAGATCGAATCTCAAGATAAACAAAAAGACAAGATGAAGACTGCATATGAAAAGAAACATAAAGAGAAGATTAAGGTGGAGGAGATTAACTCCCTAGAGAAACGAAGAGACAAGATAAAGGTGAATGTAAATTGCAACACAGAAGATTTGAAAATCCTTAAGGTAAGTGACACTAACAAAATCAATTAAATTTATCAAATGTCTAAATTTTCTACTTTATTTACTTTTATTGCTATGATTTTGCTGCATTAGGAGAAATCTTCAATGGAGATGACTAAGAAAAAAGAAGTTATTGACTCAACATTGGTTCTTCCAGTATCTTTGAAACCCATTCTTAAATATACTGAGAAGGTGATGGCCAAAGAGTCTAATATTTTTTTATAACTTCCAGTTGAATTTTTTGGCATCAATCGAAAGAGTTGTGTCCTGCGAGAGGACATAATTAACTTTTGTAACATGGATGAAGTGAAGACAATGACTTTGGTGGCTTACATGGTATAAATAACGTTATTACATTTGTAGACTTTAGTTCTGACGTTTCTTTCCAATTTTGGTCGTCTATATTTATGTTATAAATCTTTTGTAGGTGCTTGCACTCATCTTTTATTGATTCAAAGGAAAGTTCACAATACACTTTTGTAGATCCATCTTTCATTTCCTCTAAACATAACTTGCAAGAAGTTAAAACTCAAAACTTGTATAGTAGACTGATGGTCTCAGAAGCAAACTAAATAGTTATTGCTCCTTTTAATCCTAGGTGAGTTAAAACATGTTTTATTTAATCAATTTCCACTAGTGATAAAAATACTAATTATATTTTATTATCTAGTGGTCATTGGGCACTACTTACTATAAATGCATACGATGATACTGTGTACTACCTAGAATCAATAAGGACAACATCACAGGTAGATATAAGATATAAAACCAACACGTAAGTTAACATTTTTCATTTGTAGTGTTTTTTTTTTTTTTTAAGTGTACATTATTTTAGAATTTGTTGTTAACTTGAAAAATAGGGCAATTTCTATGTTTCAATTTCAAAAGAATATTAAAAAAAGCCGGAAGCAAACCTTATGGAGAACAGTAAAGGCAAGTATAAATTAACAATGACTATTTATTCATCATATTAAGTAGACATCTAGTGTGTAAGGATTACTTCATTCTTATTTACTGATTTTTTCTCTGTAGTGTCCTTTACAAGTTTGGAGCACCGAATGTGGATACTACGTCATGAGGTATATGAGGGATATTGTGACCAAAAAAAGCATTGTCGTCTAATATTTGGTATGTTATCATTATTTCGACATTTCAAATAGCATAGGAAAACATAGAATCCATTATAATATTTGACTTTTATGTTTATAGATTAATACAAGGAATCCGTAGTCACAAATCGAGTGATGAGGTGTGGATAGATTTGGCTGAATTTTTGGGTTGCTACATGTGATCGTGGTTGGTCATTTTGGATATGTTTGTTCTGGCTGATCAATTTTTGGATTTACTTCATATCCATATAGGTGTAATATCTTTTGGTATTGTTCAAATATGCACGAGGGAGAGGGGATAGTTTCGGATTGGTACATGTGATAGTTGTTATGTGGGTAGATGGATGATTTTGATAGAAATTTTGGAAATGTATTTTTTAAAACTGTTCATATTGGATTAACTGTTAGAATTATGTTCCTTATATTGTTTTGGAAGTGTCCATATTGGTTGACTGTTAGAATTATGTTCCTTAGGTTGTACTATTGACAATGTTAAAGAAGTTAAGTTTTTATAAAGAGATATTGGTAGTTTTTGATTGGATATATAAGTTTGTCAATGCGTGTATATTATTTATTTGATTGATGAATGTATGTCATATATATACCAAATGTAGTTGTTGGATCAAAATACAAGAGAAATTATAGTTAAAAACATCAACATTGTAGATTTTTCTAAAAAAATCACTGGCAGATTTCTTGACCTTTTTTCATTGTCAAGTTAACAAAATTTATTGACGTTTTTTTCCTTGTCAAGAACGCTCATATTCTTGACATTTCAAATATGTCAAGGATCTGGCTTCCTTGACGTTTTTAGAAATGTCCAAAAAAGTCATTCTTGACATTTAAAAAACGTCACGAAACACTGTTTTTGTAGTAGTGTGAAAACATTGGAAGAAGGGAGAATTTATACCAATTCAACTCCACTAACATTTAAATTTTGTGGGCCAAACATTGAGTTGATATAATAGCAACTCAATCCAATTCATGTTGGTGAACCAAACACTCTCAAAATGTGCCAAATTTATTGGAAATTATTCTAGGGACAAAAAATCAAGTAGAGATGGGGAAGACCCCAAGTCAATGTGCCAATCTAGTAGGCCCCTTGACCCGATTTTGATTATTATTATTATTTTATCATTATTATTTTGGTTTTATGTAAAAATACCTGTTGCAACGCGGATGCGAAATAAAATAACAATAATAATAAGTAATTAATTAATTACTAAGATATTTCTTTTTCTTTGCACCTCACTTTCCCGAGAAACAAACACCCTTTTTTCCATCATTTTGTTTAGACTTTTGGGGACTTTGCAATTGTACAATACGCGGTTCTTTTAGACTTTTTTTTTCCTCTCTCTCTTTTTGAATAATATGAAAATACTTTATTTGATTCTACCTATGCTTTGGTGTGAAATTTATTAATAATTTCTCAAACTCATTCTTTTGACAAAAAAAAAGTTTTACATTTAGACAATCTTGATTCGAAACAAATTATTTGACAAACAATTTGTCATTGAAAATTCTTGTCATCTAATTAAATCTTTTTGTTTGTTTGTTATTTTTTCCCATTTGAATTGATTCTCCACCCTAATCTAAAAAGTTAGGTTTTAGATTGAATCTGTATGATGAATATGAAAAATATAGCAGAGATAGAGACTAGCTTCCTTTCAAATGAACAACGTTAAATTGAAATTAAAATGATTTTAAATAATAACATTGAAAAACAATAAATTCTTTGCAAAATTTATAAAGAGTTGTTTGGATCATATATATTATTTAATGGGTATGGATATTAAATGTTTGGGTTTTAATGTCTTAGATAATTTGTGTGATTTTGAATTTACAGGATAATTTAATTTGTTAATTTGTTAATTAAAAAGTATTTGTATATTGATAAATTATTTAATTATTTAAAATAACAATAGTTATTTTATCAATAAAAAATAATTAAATTAATTTAAATGATTTAAAATATTAATAATTAATAACAAAACTTTATATGAAATAGTTAAGATAATATGAAATATCAATCATAAATGTGTTAGTAAAAATTGTTTTAAGTCCAAATAATATATTTATATTTAATAATTAATTATAATGATTAATTAATATTAATTCGTTAATTAATTAAGTTATATTACTTTCCAGATATAAAAATCCCACAAGTATAGATGTTATTAAAAAAACTCATATCAGATATCTAGATAATAATATGCTCAATTTTTAAAAAATGAAATATTATAAAACAAACAAAGGTATTAAATATCTATGTAAAATTACATGATAAAGTATCATGTAATGTTATAAAGTACTTTTATTATGTAGAAAATTTAATGTATCATATGTAAGTGTACTTCATTTCGAAGCAACATACCAAATCAATTTTATACTATGAAACACAGATACTTCATGTGAGGCAAAGAATCCGTATCAAACACGTATCGGATACCGATACTTCCAGATACTTTCCAAATACGTATCTAACACGTGATTTGATGTATCTATGCATATTTTTTTTTTAAAGAAAAAAGACAAGCAATTCATCTAATCTTCTCCAATCTAAAACTAGGCAACCTATTTAAAAGCTCACTACTCGAGTCCAAAACTAAAAGACTAAAAGAAAAAAAAAATAACGAACCAAACCCTAGACTAGAATCATCTAATCTCTATTTTCACATTTGAGTCCACCAAAATATAAACCATTTGGATATCTTCAACAATTCAATGAAGAAATTCTTCGTTTATCTTCATACTTCTCCCTCTAATCTTCTTCTTCTTTGCAATATGAGTCACTTTTCTATTGCATTTTATTAATTATCATATTTCAACATCTTAGATATTGTTTTTTTTTTGTATTGTATTTCAGTGTTTGCGTTCTATTTTGTGTTATTATTATTAACTTGTATACTAAGTTTATCTATATCCTAAATTTTTTTAAAGAAAAAAAATGTATCTTCAATGTATCAGTATCCTCATTTTTTAGAAATATATATAAAAAAAGATGCATGCTCAGACGTATCCATATCTTAATTTTTTAGAAATTAATGAACCGCCGTATCCGATCGTATCCGTATCGTGTAGCCGTTCCGTGTATCCATGTCTGTGCTTACCTAATTATTGTTCAACATTTTCTTCAATTAGTTGTCTGTCAAATTATGGTAAAAGTTGGTTTAAATATTATTATAATTTAAATACTACTATCGTCACTCTACTTTTTATTTTTATTCTAATTCTAATATTTTAAAAATATTTATTTTGGTCCCTTCAATTTAATTTTTACAATGTCATTGATAGACCAAATGGTTAGTTTTAAAAGTGCATGTGCAGACCAAAATAGACTTTTCATAAAGACAAATATCAAAATGAACACTTTATAAGTAAATATTTTATAAGTTCAAAATATATGAATCATTTATAAATATAAATATCAAAATAAATATTTTAAAAAGTATTGAGATAGAATGAACTAATGTCGAAAATATAATGATAAAAATATAGTATTTAAATCTATACTAAATCAATAAATATCTCTCTAATAAGCATGACATATTATCATTTGGTAAACGATGAAAATTATCTAATTAGAATCATGTTTCAAAGGTTTATTAAAGTAATGCAATTACCAATTTTTATAGTTAAATTTATAATTTATTTTGAGAAAAGAATTGATCTTGTGTAGGGGAAAATAAATTTTTTATGAGCTGAGAAGATAATATTAATTTCAATTATCTCTTAGTCTTAGAAGAAATTTAGGAGATTTTTTTTTTATTATTATTATTTGGCTGAAAAAAAGTAAAAGGAACAAAAGAGGTGGAATTTCCACAAATTGGAATTCCAAGTAAAAGTCCAAATAAACAAATAAGTCTTAACAAAAGGATTTTAGTCAACACTATGATGATTTTCATCCCCATATCTCTTTACCGTGTGGGCTCCCTCCACTTGGAGTATATTATACAATTAATGCCAACTTATCACTAAAAACAATGACACGTGGCATTTGATATAAAAGAATTGAATAAAAAAAGACTTCATTTTATTATCATGTGGGGATGACATGCATCAAATCCCGGACTTCAAGGAATTAGCTAAACATATTTTAAGAAAGTTCAAAATGGAAGGACCAAAATAGAATTTAAATTAGGGGCATATTTAGTATGGGTCGGGGCTTGAGCCCCTCATCTTTATGCTTTTTATATAATATATAAAACTTTTGTAATATAAAATTAGTAGCTAGTCTAGAGGTAAAACTGTCTTCCAACTTCCTCTAAACTCATGTATCCTTTTTATTACATTTATTTTTACTAAATTATATAAAATCCTCCATCAATAAAATTTATGGATCCATCGTTGATTTTAACCACATATATTTTAGTACCATACAATATTCAACAATTACCATATTAAACATATTTTTTTTTCTTCTCAAAATTCTTTTATTTTGATTTTTTTGAGAAATTTTGATTATTGCATTTAAGTACAATTCTTCTCCACCTATTTCAACTAAAATTATTTTGATCGGAAAAAAAAGGGAAAAGAATCTAAACATACAATTTTAAGAAGTTTTTGATGATATTTACAAGTATATATGATGTTGTTTCTTTTTTCTTTTTGAAAAAAAATAATTTTTATAAAAACAATATGGGGGTATTAGAGAAGTGCCACCATTTGATTTTTTTTTTTTTTTTTTTAATTTGAGAAAACTAAAAAATTGACTTGGTAAAGAGCCAAAATTTGTCAAAATATGACTAAAATTCGAGTTTTGGACCACTGGAGAGTGCCGCAAATACATGACGCACTTGAGAATGATTTTGAGTGGCTTCAATTTGTAATAATTTTAACTAATGTGTTTGGTAGGTTTTATTAAAGTCCACTTGTGTGGCTGTGTATAAAGATGGATAAAAGGATCATATGTATTTTTTAATCTACAATAAGAACAAAAGCTCTATTAAACTCAAGATTAAAATCCAACCTACATTGAAGGATAAATAATGAAGAATAACATGAGAGAGAATTAGCTCTAACACTCGCATGTGTTTATTTATTCATTTATTCAATTAATCATTTTACATATTATCGATGCTAAAATCAAGATAGAAAAAAGAATGTGACCTTCACATGATAATAATGATAAATTTATTTATAGGGGAAAAAGCATGACCTGCAGGAGAAAGGAAAACATATATACTGTTGTGTGGTGCTTAGTGTCACAATCGCACTTTCAAAAGCTTTACTTAGCGATTGTGCGGCACTTGTTTCTGCTCACAAACAAGTCAGCCAATTCGAATACAGAATGTCAAAGGCACACAGGGTGCCTCTCACAACCTCCACCCCCATTTTAGAGAAAATGATTTTAGAAAACAATTTTAGAAAACGTGTTTGGAGAAAAAGGTTTTCGCAAACGTTTTGAATGTATATATAGAGAAGAAAAAGATTGTAGTAGGCTAGAAAGCAATAAACAACAACAATGGCTTTATAGCATACTATTCCAGGTATGGGGAAGTGATGGTCTTATCTCCATATAGTGCATTCTAAACAAAAACACATTTGTCACCCTTCCATATGGAAATGGACGAGCGGTCACTCACTAAGAAAAGTACATAGAAAGCAAACTACCTAGCAAAAGAAAATACATAGAATGAAAGCATAGTAAAAAGAGATGGAGGTGGACATGCGGCCATGGGCAACACGCCCTAGATAACCATGACCATGACATTCTCCCCCACTTAATTGGTTAAAATCCCCATCAACCGACTCTACTCGAACTCAGCATATTGTTTAGCAGTTACCTTTGAGGTCTTCCACGCGCTCCCAATGAACTTTTCTATTTTGGAGGCTTCTCCACTTCTCTAGGAACTCTTCCCAACTTTGTCCTTGTCTTTTAGCTCTGTCGCTTCTTCCAGCAAGTCTCTTGTTGGCTTTTTCTCCTACCATTATCTTCGTCGTGGCATGCAAACGGGTCACCACCCTACATCGCTCCTCAACATGGTGGGGATGATAGAGTTTCAGTCTAGTTACATGAATGACAAGATGAATCTCCATCCACAATGGTAACTACACCCGATAAGAGGCTTTCCTAACCTTTTCGATGACTTTCACCGGTCTTCTAAAGATGCTCACGAGGCGATGTTCTCTTTGTCCGCGAATTTAAAACTATCCTAGGCACAAATCTTCTCGAAACCTGTCCCCTGGTAGGAACTCTTGATTTCTAGGCTTCCTTCCTCTCATTCTCCTCCTCTTTGGAGGCAGGGACTTATGTAAACTGTCTAGCTCAACAACATGATACTGTTCCAAGACACACAGATTGTCTTCGGGGGCCTTCTCTTTCGTGGTTTCGACTAACTCGTGGGTAAAGTCCTTCTCCATCTAGAGGGCCGAGATCATCCTTATTCCATTTGGCTGTTTGATTTTGACATGCACAACGGTGGGGCGTAGACCCTGTGATCACTAAACACTTGGTGAGGAGTATCGATATTACCTTGTGCTCAAGCAAGAACTCCATTCCCAATACCACGTCAAAGTCATCCATCTTGATGATCACGAAATCGACAGAGCCACTCCAATTCCACAAACTTTACGACTATTCTCTTTGCCATTCTTGTAATCGGCAAGGCCGTAGAGTTCATTGCTTTCAATTTACCTGCGCCTTCTTCCCAACGGAGATTCAGCCGTCTGGCTTCTGTTTCGAACATAAAATTATGGCCCCCAAGTTGACCATGGTACCTTTGGCCGATCTATGGTTGACTCAAGCATTAACATACATCAGTCCACCTCTTTGGGATCCCTTTATTTCTCCTACATCCTTTTGGAGGCTGATGCTTGTATTCATGAAGTGGAAATATGGATGTTATGCGTTGAAGGAATTACGTTGTGCACTCAAGTTTCTCCAGCGGAATCCAAGTGTAAATTCCTCTAAGTTTCCTGGTAAGTCCAGAGTCGAACACAGGGACTTATGAAAACAGTTTCGTTGGTAATTTTTATGAAGAACTTTGTGGTAACCGGATAAATAAATAAAGTGGTGGGTTTGTTGTTTGCATTGATGAAAAAGAAATAAACAAATGCGACGGAGTTGAGAAAAGACAGTTGCGTTGATAGATGCAATGAGTATGCGGTGAATGGGTTGAGAAGATCTTTAGCTAGCGTTACTTGGGAATGCGTCAGACTATGCAATCATGTTACAACCATGCATAAGAAGTCATTTTCCAATATAAATGCGATGCTCCTAAATCTAGGACGCATGTGTTGAATGCAAAATGTCCATAGAGCCCATCCTTAAGTCTCTACTCTTGTCCTATGTGATGATGCAAAATTCATAAAAGCAAGGTGACCGCATACAATCATATCCTACCTCTAGGATGCATGCGATGCGTTGATAGCAAATAGTGCTCATTCCTAAGCGCTTATTTCTTGTTTATGCGTTCTAATCTAGCTCTTCCGAGTCTAGATTCTAACCTGACCTTCTCAAGTCTAGATCCTGTCCTTAGACTACCCTCCCGAGTATCTCTAATGAACGAATGAAGCATACATAAACAAGATAATCGCAAAGAATAAGGATTCCCTAGTTGTGCTAGCTAAATTCTTCTCAACCCATTCAACTGATTTAGCTACTCATGCATGAATAACAGAGAGTGAACAAATATAGAGAAGGAAATTCCATTTTTATAGATGAGTTGAGTACAAAATGATAATGGAAAGTAAAGGTAGAGAACTTGGTGGCAATTCCTTGCTGACCGAGGCTTTTTACATTGGAATCTCTATTCTAATCTAAAGATGTTCCCGCTTCCGTAGGCGTCGGCCCTCTCTCTGTTCTTGAAGCCTCTGGTGTTCTCCTAAGCTTACCGAAACGATCTACCGGTACAACTTCTTCCCTTGCGTCCGCCTTAAAATGAAAGAAAACTAAAGACGTGTGAACTGTAGTATGAAATTTCTAACTGCTAAACTCGTGAACTGATCAACTGGTTAACCCCTTCTCTGAAGAATGCCCTTGGTATTTATAGAGCATCCATGGTCAAAGGCGGCTTCTCTCTCCTGATTGTACAAATGGGACAGCTTTAATTCCTGACCGATGCGCCGGATAATTGTCACCGATAAAGTTGAATGTACTTTGTGACCATTATCGGCTGTCAACTTAATTTGGATTCGATTGTCATCAGCTTTCTGCCCATCGCTCTTAATTATTCTTTCACCTGGATGCGCCCACTATTTTGCGTTGACCAAGTTGCGCCGATCCTTCTCAGGCGAATGTTTGCGAGCATGATCAACGCAAAGCCTTGCAGTGAAGTTGCGCTCTACCAATGAATTCCTATGATCGCAATCTTTGCATTGCGTTATTGCATATTCTACACAAAAATACAAAAATCAACTGTTCTAATGCGCTGAACGCATGCGACCGCAATATTACGAAATTGATGCCTAATGGACGCAAAGTAACATATTTCATCAACGCAATCCAACATTGTTTAAGAACTTAGCACTATGATAACGTGCATTTCTGCCCGTTATCAGAGGGAAACTAAAAATCTGAGAGCCTTAACCCGTGAGGTTCTATCTTCTTCTACTTGTAGATTCTCATCCTCTACCTGAACAGCTTTGCCTTTCCAGTCTAAAGGTAACGACGCTTCTAATACATTAAAGGTTGCTCGTTCTGGACATTCGCTCACCTTGTGTTGTTCCTTACATATATAACAGGATAAAGGACGATAAAAATTCTTCTAATTCTATTCCCGCCTCATATTTCCAGTCGTTTACTGAGGTGGTTTACTATCCCCACTAGTGTCTTTATCTCCCCCACTATTTCTCGATGGGGTCGAACCGTTGCTCTTTCTCCCTCTATTAGGGGATCTCGAGTGTTGCCTCATCTCTTGAGATTCATCAATCAAGTTGAATAACTGTTCGACCCCTACGTATGTGGCTAGGAGATCCTGTATTCTCTGCTCATACAGTTATGTTTTTGCCCACGGTTTCAGGCCTTCGATAAAACAGAAAACTTTATTTTTTTCCGACATATCTCTTATGTCGAACATCAATCCGAAAAATTATTTCATGTAGTCCCTAATAGTACCAGTATGTCTCAATTCCCATAGCTTACGTCTTTCCAAAATCTCAACAATTTTGGGGAAGAACTGAGAATGCAACTCTTGTTTCAGTCTCTCCCACATGTCGATGGTGCACTGACCCTCTTGGACATCCATGAAATAGGACCTCCACCATAACTTGGCATCCTCTTCTAGGTGCATCGTCAATAGGGTGATCTTCGACTCTTCAACCGCTGTGTTTGTAGTCTGAAGTATTGTTTCATGTCAAAGATAAAATTTTCTAGCGTTTTCGCGTTGCGAGCCCCACAGAAGGGCTTAGGCTCGAGTACTTTTACCCTATTGAATTAGTCTGCACCCTCGATTAGGGCTTGATTTTCCACCGCTCTCATGGTGAGGTTAACTCTTTCAATAATGTCTATAATCTCTACCCGTATGACATCAATGGTGGCTCGAAAGTCCTCGGATAATTCAGTCACCATCTGAATTATCTCTCTCTACGAGCTGTCTAGTTCTTTGACACGCTCTTCTACAGGGGCAAGAGAGCCTGACGAACCATCCCCATGCTTAAGAGGCCAACTTCTCATAGCTTTTGCCTCTAGGGTCTCAACCCTTATCAACAATTCCCTGACGGGCATCCCATCTAAACAGCCAGCCACCGCGTCAATTTCATCGGCCTTGTCAGCAACTTCTTATAAATCGAGTTTCTAGGAACTGAACCTGATTAGGGACTTCTATGAGATAGAGCATTTTCTCTTCTATCTCAACCAATCAGTCAACATTGGACTTGCCCAACTGCTTTGTAGCAGACATAATCATAGCTTCTCAACCCCGCGTTCCAACCTGGCTCTGATACCAATTGTTACAATTGCACTTTCAGAAGCTTCACTTAACGATTGTGCGACACTTGTTTTTGCTCACAAACAAGTCAGCCAATTCGAATATGGAAAGTAAATGGCACATCGGGTGCCTCTCGCAACCTCCACCCCCGTTTTAGAGAAAACGATTTTAGAAAACGGGTTTAGAGAAAAATGTTTTCACAAACGTTTTGAATGTATAGATAGAGAAGAGAAAAATTGTACTAGGCTAGAAAGCAATAATCAACAACAACGACTTTATAACATACCACTCTGGGTATGGGGAAGTGATGGTTAGTCTTATCCCTATATAGTACATTATGAACAAAAACACATCTGTCACCCTTGCATATGGAAATGGACGAGCGGTCACTCACTAAGAAAAGTACATAGAAAGTAAACTACCTAGCAAAATGAAAAAACATAGAATGAAAGCATAGTAAAAAGTGGTAGAGGTGGATATGCGACCATGGGCAACACACCCTAGACAAGCATGACCATGACATTTAACACCATCACTCTGATGCTTAAGTTAGTGAATGAAATTGTGTGAAAACCTTAAGATCTGAAAGTGAGAATCTTCTTACCCCTCTTGGAAGTTATAACGATATATTTATAGGAGCACTCGATCTAGGTTGTCCTCCATAGAGTTTCAAAATTGCATTAGGGTAAACTTTTCAGCTTTGTTGAGCTTGAGAAAAATCTGACCTCGTAGTTTAAAGGAAGTTCAAGATTAATTATCTACTTACAAGAATAATTAGTTAGAACTAAGTAATTGAGAAAGTTGGTATAAATACCTTGTTTTAATCTTCATTTGAAACACTCTTGTAATTGTTGAAAACTTTTGTCGAATGAAAGACATCTCCAAGAATTTGCATATATGACGTAGGTCTAGTTGTACTACTTAAAAACTTTTTGTTCTTCTTTCTTTTTTCTACTCAATCACTTGTGTAATCTTCATTTTCATTCAAACTGAAGTTGCCTTTATCTTCTTGCTCTCTCAAATTTTTATGTTCATTTTACAGAGAATAAAGCTAAAATGGGTAGGGTATTTTGTTTAAATACCACATAACAAGGTAAAGGAAAAGAATAAAGAATAAGTCTCCATTGTATTAGGAGAGTTATGAAGAACTCAACCTTTAAAACGACTTAATTGATGTCAAAATTTTCATATTAGATGACAAACTAAAGGCCTATGATCCTCAAGGTCATAATGAAAGATATTAACAAGGATTGATAGATCAAAGTCATGAGCTCGAGATAATGTCTATGTACTTCATTTCAGTTTGGAGTTGTAGATTTTCTTGATGGGATAAAACCTATAGGATATGAATAGATCTACAAAAGAAACATTCATGTGTAGATAAGAAGATACAGATCATCAAATTAAGACTCGTGGTAGAAGGTGAAACCTAATGAGAGAAATTAGATAGTGAGTCAATTGTCTCACTTGTTGCCATAATAGAGCCTATAAGCATAACTTGGATTCATTGTTGAATATGAAACACATAAAATGAATATTTAGATTCTTTTATGAAAAGAATTTTAAAGAAGACATCTACACAAGCAAACAAAGGAGTTTAACTTTCAAAGATCAAATACAAAAAGTTTACAAAATTGTATATATTCATTTAAGAAATGAATTAGACTAATAGATCGTTGAATATAAGGTTTGATAAGTTATCATAATCTATGACTTTGAATAAATATTAATGATCTTGTATAGATAAGAAAGTCATTAATTGCCAAGCCGTTATTCCATATGTTTTATGTTAATGACATATTATTCAATGTGAATGATGTTAAAGTTTAATATAATACAAAAGTTTAACTACTTAACCAATTTCAAATGACTTGATATATTTTATGTCTAAATAGTGATTTTAAGGTCATAATGTTAAGTTTGTCTCAAGCATCTTACATATACAAAATTGTTGTCAAATATTCAATACAGAACTTTAGAAAAGAATGATAGTGTATCATTCTAATGTGAAGTTAATTAAGTCGAAGGAAGAATATCTTATGAGTCTAAGACACTTCATGTGTTGAGGACAAATGATTAATTATCTTCTCTTAGTAGAAAACAATTAATGTACAAAGAAGGCTTAATTAACATTTAAATATACAATTGGTTAATTATATTTGTTAAACCAATGATATGACCATTGAATATAAAAATTAAAAACTTCCCCAAACTATCTATGGATAATGGGAAATTTATATGTATATGGAATTAAATATTTTATCTTTTACAAGATATACTAGATCTTATGGAGATTAAGAGATACTATTAACATTTATTTTATCCTGTGTGGTGGAGAATGGTACACATGTTAATTGTTTTTGCTTATGAAGCAACAAAATAAACTTTATAGCCATAAAATATCCTTCAAGAACTATAGGATGTTTCAGATGCGAGTTAGCTTATCACACTTTATTAGATAATAGTGGTGTAAAGACTAAAAATGAGAATATTAGTAAACACCGATTTCTAGGATAAGGCATATTGAGAGAAAGCATTATAGTAGGGACCAAGATGACCTTTTATGACATATGTTTTGATGTAGATTAAAAGGCTCTCTACGCTAAAATGTTTGAGGGTTACCTAGAATGTCTGGGGTTACGAGACATGTCTCTTCTTCGCTAAGGGACGTGAGAGAACATGTTGAGTATAGAGTATGTCCTAAGATACATGTCTCACTGACTTTAATACAAGTGAGAGATTGTTGGGATTTGTGCCCTAAAACCTCATAGTTAATTAATTATTTAAATAAATTATTTATTTTAATTATTTGATATACAATATTAAATTATCAACTATAGTAAAAATCCAAGGTTATTAGATATAATCTTGAATAGTATGTGTTGGCATACATTTGGATCTTCTTTAAGTAATTACCTAAAGTCTTTATAGTATATGCATAAATTTGGATGCCTTATCCTAGTGACATAATGGATACAACACAATTTGTAACTGTTATAAACGGTTTGATCCAAATGGTTCATATGGAGACATGTGAGTGGGGATATCCTATACAGTGAGCTTGTATAAGACTGGACTGCAAAATGTATTTAATCTCTCTTTGTAAATCCATTAATTGAATAGACTAATATTTCACAGGATGATCATATGTGAGTCAATCTTAACCCTGAGTGAGCTATGAACTCCTATTTGTGAGAGCTCGTGCTTTGATTTGTTTGGGTAAGAATGCTCGAGTTGCTGACTCAATATGCCTATCATTTTGGGGACTTGACCTGATAAGAAGCTAGGAACATAACTTTACAAGATGGAATACACTCCTTCCCATATGGAGTAAGTAGATGAGTCATTCCCTTAAGTGATGACTCTGAGACTTAAACAAGGGAACTCACACTCTCATTAGCCCGAAAGGGACTTAGTTTATGGTTCAATAAAAAAAATGTTTACTAAAGCATTTGTGGTTTCAAAAGAAGATAAAGGTTGTTGGGATTGGTGTCCTAAATCTCTCTTGTATTCTCGTAGTTTATAAACTTTGTATAAACAAATTTTTATTTTATGAGCATTTACTTAATCAAATAAACTAAGATCCCAAGTTATTTTATGTAATTTAAATATGTATGTAGAGACATATAGGTGGATCATGTTTAAAAGATAACCTAAATGGTCTGTAGTAGATAGATAAAACTAAGTACCTTATCCTGCTGACACTATGGATACGACCCGCTTTGTAGATGTTACAAGTGTTGTAAAGTGCTACAAATGATATGATCTTAATCATTCATGTGAAGACATGTGAGCGGAGGTATCTTATACAAAAAGTTTGTATAAGATCGGACCACGAAGTGACTAGTCTCATTATATAACGCTGTTAATAGTAGAGACTTACATTTAACTAGGATGACCTAAGTGACATGACCTGAAATCTTGAATGAGCTGTGAACTTCTGCCTATGAATGAAGGTCCTTTGATTTAAATGGGTGAGAATGACCAGATCACCGACTCAATATGCATACCATTTTAGGGATTCATCTGAATGGAGAGTTTGGAACACAACTACACAAGACGGAATTCACTCATTCCCTGATGTCTGGGTAAGTAGATAAATTGCTCCCTTAAAGGCTGATTCCCAGGCTTGAGCAATGTAGCCACACCCTCTCTTGGCCCAAGAGGGACTTAGTCATAGTTGGGCTATGACTTATTGTTCATTAGAGGGATCAGTGGTACTTAAAGAGTTAGGTAACTATAGGGGCAAAACGGTAATTTTGACCCAGTTGTACTGTGAAACCCGGATTTCCATTTTTCTTACTTAAGCAGGTGGTTAAGAAAATTAACTAAGTGAAAGTTAAATATTATGCTGAAGTGAAGGAAATTTCTAAGTGTTGAATAGATTTTCCTTCAGTAGTTTTGAGTTAAGCTTTAATTGATGAAATTTGACTAAGTGTAAGGTCAAAAGGACCCATGCGTTAAGAGTTAGAAGACATTAACGCATAAGTTGAGAAGGTAACCATGCGTTTGTAAGGTTGGACACATGATTGGCCGAAGTATTGATAAGAGGCATTGCCAAGAGTAACCATGCATTGAAAGCCAAGGAGAAAAATGACTAAGTGTTGGACAATGCGTTGGTGTGGTGCCATGCATTGGCATAAATTTTTGAGAGGTTACTTGGGCATGGAGAGAAATTGAAGTAGGGCCAAGAATAACGCATGCGGCAGCCACTGCTTTTGGAGGTTAGATCAACGTATGAGGTGCGACGGCTGCGATGGATATGCGGTCAAAGGAGATGCGTTGGTAGGTTGCGGTGGTGCGAGGGCATGCGGTGCAACGGCATGCGATGATGCAAGGGCATGCGATGACACGGTGCGAGGCATGCGGTGATGGAGGCGGACGCGATGGATGCGTTGGACGCGAGAGTATGTGGCCGAAGGGATGTGTTGATGACATGCGCATGGTGCTATGCATTGACGACATGCGCACGGTACTATGCGTTGATAGTCTGCAGCGGCTTTGCTACGCGAGAGTGTGCGACTGAGGGCGTGTGATGGAGTGGCCTACGGTATGCAACTGAAAGTATGCGGCCGATGGTGTGTGCGTATGCGGCCGAGGGAATGCGTTGGTAGTATGCAATGGCATGCACGATGGATACGTTGGATGCCGCGGCCTTGCTAAGGTATAAACTATGCGATGTAACGAGCTAAGGTGGACACATAGTGATTTGCCATTGTGTTGTTAAGGCTTGCAGTAACAAGGTAAATGAAGAAGGTTGCGTTGGTTATAAGAGATGTGTTAGCATGAACCTAGGTGATGGTGAGCTATGCCTTGAGGTGTTAAGTTGAGAACTAAGTCAACCGAAAGGTTGCTATGCGTTGATGATGTGCTATGCGTTGGACATGTGCTATGCGTTGGAAATCCGAAGGAACGTGGGCACATAGGACAAGCTAGTAGTATGCGTTGAAGGAGTGTTGGTCATTATCTTAGTTGAACGGATATGAAGTTGGATGAACGCATATGAAGGATGAACGCATATAAAGGATGGATGCATTTAAGGACGTCATCCAGACATGTGACTTGTTGGAAAGAAATGTTAAGCCTTAAGCAAATGAAGTGGATGCATGAGAAGACATGCAAAGTTAAGGGCTATGCATCGGAAAAAGGTGAGCAAGACACCTTCGGTTGCACTGAGCAAGATTGCATTGATAGTGTAAGGAAAAGATACTTGGACATGCAGCCAAGTAGGAGGTGTCAGCCTTAGAGAAATCTTGAATGGCTATAAATAGAGCCAAGGACTTCATATGAGAAATAAAATTCCCTTCAAAGGACATAAAGAAGAATATATTGTGAGGAGACTATGCGTTGGTAGCAAGACCATGCATTGGTCAAGAGGTTCAAATAGGCGAGATGTTGTCGGACAAAAAGGACAAGAAGTAGCATCAACTTGGGATGAGATGTTCTCCCAGAATACTCGTGCATTTGAAGTAATTCTAAAGCCACTTGAAATCTAGGAGAGTCTAGTTTTCAGGGTAGGGCTGCCGTAGAAGAAGCTCCAAGGAATCAGGCTGGAAAGTGAGGACAAGATAGAGGGATCAAGCTATCAGGTA
Organism: Benincasa hispida; assembly: GCF_027475165.1. Classification (NCBI taxonomy): domain Eukaryota; kingdom Viridiplantae; phylum Streptophyta; class Magnoliopsida; order Cucurbitales; family Cucurbitaceae; genus Benincasa; species Benincasa hispida. The sequence goes on from NC_143487.1 coordinate 26,384,095, forward strand.
AGCTGGGCCAGTCTTGATGTTTTGATGTTTTCGGCCAAACCATGAGAATTTATGAGCTACGATTTTGAGGTAAGCTATCCGAGACATTTTAGAGCATATTTGTAGAAGGAAGTATCTCGAGATAAAACCTAGAACTATGAGTAATCTGAGCTTTAAGTTGAATCTGGATCGTAGGGTTCAAAAGGGAGCCCGATCAAGGTGAGTGACTAAAATATTTGAATACATATTTACAATGTTTTAAGAAACCATGTGCTAAAGAAAGATCTTTCAGATAAAGACATGTTTTCTAAGTTTTATTAAAGAAAGTCATTGTATGACTAGTTTTACTTGAAACTCGATACCGAAGGACGGTTGAGAAGGTATCCGAGTAGCTCGATACTGAAGGACACAATTAAGAAGGTATCTGAGCAAAAGTAACCAAGCATGGGTTACTTCTATTTCATAAGAATCAGTTTTCTGGTCACTCACTGGGCTAGCAAGCTCATCTCGTTTTTCAAATGTTTTTCTTCCCAGGTAGCGAAAGGTGAGGAGTTCTAGGGTGCTGCTAAGGTCAAGATTTGCCACATGCCACAGTTACACTTTGATGACATGCAGAAATGCATGTCATCTTAGGCTTTTTACTTAGAATTATGAAGGTTGTTAGGCAAAAATTGCATCGATCATGCTAGGAATTCACGAGAATATGAGTTTGCATCGATCAGCATGTCGAATCTCAGCTAACCCATTACTTTGTGTTAATTATGCGTTCAATGTTCTATTTTTGTATCTAATGTAGGAAATGAATGCAAACGTGGAAACCGGACCATCGCATAGACGATTGCATGTGGAGAAACACTGCATCGCAAAGCTAAACACATCGATAAACGCATGGACGTTGTGGTAATCATCCGTATGCGTCCATCGCATGGGAGTTGCGCCCATCAAGCAATTGCGGTCATCATGTAGAGTTGTGGTGTTAAATGAATGCGGCCATTGGATGATTGCGGCGACAATGCATTCTAATGGGATCAATGCAAGATAGGTGGAATGAACGCATCAATGCATCTACCTCGAGAAAATCCAAAGTTGATGCTGACATTTCATCTATCGCGCTGTTGGTGGCAGAGGTCTAGAAAGGACTGACGCGCCGAGTGTCAGACTCGGAGCAGTCCAATTAATGCTATGGCAGTCTAAACTCTATAAATAGAAGCCGATGAGCGAAATTCCAAATCATCCGGGGGAAGATCCTTGTGAACCGGGGATTTTCTCCGCGATCCAGACAAACTGCATGAGAAGATGGTTGAGAGTTCTTCACCGAGTTCATCCATTCCGAGTGACAACCGGAGCCTTCGACCGGAGCTAGATCTCGAGAGAATCAGCTTCTTTGCTCATCCATGGCACCACCAGTAGCCTTGACGCATATCCGCTGGAAGCAAAGTTTTGCTTCCAGTCGATCATTTCTTTTTCCTTTCTTTTTCTATATGTATTGTATGACATTTTGAATTAAGAAATTAATACAATGTGTTTTCAATACATTTCTCTATTCCTTCAACTCCATCTCCATCTTCTTTGCTTATTATTTTTACTTTCATTGCAACACTTAGTGAGATTGCTTGGGTATTGCATACTTAGTCATGGAGATTAGGGATATGAAGCATATAGCAACCTACTGAGAGGTATGCATTGCGTGAGTGTGTGAGTAACCTTATTTGCTTAGTGTGAAGCTGCGACAATGCCTGTCTATAAGCTAACACAATGCTTGTCTATGAGTAAAGTCAGCAACAACCAACTGTCTGAGAGGGTAAGTGGTTGGTCGCATTAAGCAATGATTGTGTTGTTCACTAGAGATAAGAATAAGCTTAGGTCAGCCAAGTTCATGTGATTACCTTGTTCTATGAGCACAATATTCATCATTTAGGCATACTTAAGAGAGTAGTCTAAAACCCAAATCTAAGACTCGAGAGAGCGGATTGGAATGCATAGGCAAGAATGGGGATCTTAGAGATAAGCTCTGTTTGCTTCATACAACGTATGCACCCTACAGAATGGAATTGCATGTGTCTAAGAAGTAAGATAAGCGGTTATGCGGTGAGAGCTAGTGAGTGGGTTATGGAGGTCTAGGCAAGCATAGGCTTCTCGGTAATATCGCAGATACACTGCATACGTCTTAAAGTTAGGTTCACGTGTGTGTAGCATGATTACATGGATTGCGTTGACTAGGGTTACCCTTGTGATCACTCTTAAGTTTTGCAAGGAAAACATCTCCGCATTTTATCTATTTTCCCATTCATTTATTTCATGTCAAGGTTTGTCGCATCTCTACCTTTCATGCATATACTCGTTGCGTTGTTTGTTAGATAGGAGTAGGAGTAGGATTGACTTAGCAATATCCCCTCCATTCTTTTATTTATACTGCCGCATGCACATCACCACAAATATATAGTTACAAGTCCCTGTGTTCGACCTCGGATTACCCGAGAAACTTGCGTACATGTTATACTTGGTCTGAACGCAAGAAAACTTGTGGCAAGACACATGGTCATTGCATACATTCATTAATGCAATTTTCATTCCAACGTATGACCATCGACGCATGACTATCAACGCATATCTTAGGAACGTGCATCGCATAACGCATCCATGAGATTTTGGTTGTTGAGTAAAATTGACTTCCAATCTACCACGCACCAAGTTTTGCCAGGGACTTGGCAACTAAATGTTTGTTAAATTTTGTGTCTCTACGAGCAAACTTTTTATCTTGGGTGTATTACAGCTTGTGCGACCAGGTTGCAAACAATATTGAAGTGTAGGCAATGCGCTGAAAGTCAGTATTGACCCCAAGGTAGGAGGGCAATCAGTTGCAAAAGAGCCGAAAGCAGTTCTAAACTCATGGTGGCCAACATGCGCCCAACAATTGCCAGAAGTTCCAATGGTCAAGGCAACTTGACCCAAGCAGCTGAGAACCATCCTGCACGGAAGACTCCTTGTGGTGACAACACTCTTACTTTTCTAGGGACATCTTCTACTCTATCTTTACCTTGCTTTCTTAGTTTAGGTTATTTTTATCTTTATTGTTATTTTGGATATATGGCTACTTCTTTGGTTTTGGGTATGTTTGCTCTTGTAGGTGCAACAATAAGTCTCCTCGGTTGGTAGTTCAACGGAAGAATTCTTTTCAACCTTCAACGCAAGGCTTCAATCACATGGATTCCAATGCATGAGCGCATGCGTTGTTTCGCCTAAGGTCTTTTCTTGTTATCTTGTATGCCTTATCCTTTTGAAATTCTCTTTTTCCCGATTGCGTTGTTTTGCGATGTTTCTATGATGGTACGTATAGTTCACCGCATTTTCTAACTAATCAACGCAAGGCATTCTTTACTTTCATTGGCTTTTTCAAAAATTTGAAAGTTTTAAGTTTTATTTTGTGCAAACCTGTGTTCAAACATTTATTATCGCATTCTTGTAATTTTTTTTTTAGCTTTGAGGTGAGAACACTGCCAACCTCTAAGTTTGGGGGTGGGAGCGGTCTCGGAGAATTGCGTTCATTATATTGCGATCATTTGAAAAAAAAAAAGTTGAAGTGAGATTTTGAGAATAATAACTCCACTGTCAACGCAATGGGGAAACCCATGTTGATAAGAGTTAAGCTGTGAAAGATACTTGCTCGAAGTTGGATGTCCGCATGACACACGTGGGGGCAAGCCAAAACGAAGGCAAGTTGCCAGGATTAGTGCATTAGCGCAACTATTCTGTCCGGTGCAAGCCAAAACAAACGAGACAAGAGTTGAGTTGAATATGGAACGCAACCGAAGTTAGATGCCCGCATGACACACGTGGGCGTAAGCCAAAACGAAGGGCATAACCAGGTTCAATACCGCATTTGAATAACTCATCGCAAAGTTTTGAATTATTTTGACGAACGTTTTGAGAGATAATTGTTCTTCATCATCTTTTATGAAGTCAACATCGTTTATGAAGTCATCATCACCATGTCGAATAATTAGTCTTTCCACAACTATAGGATCAACGTCAACTTTGCATAAAATAACCTCCTCAATGATTTCATCCACTCGGACTCCATCGATAATTTATAGTAAATCTAATTGTTCATTTTCAACATCATCCACTTCTGATACATCCCATATTCACTTATTTTGGACTACTTGAACAACTTTTCAGTTGCTACCATATTTTATGTCATCAAGGTAAAAGACTTGTTGTGCTTGGATAACAAAGATGAAAGGCTCATCAACATATCAAAAGCGTGATGTATGGATTAATTTGTATCCTAAATCCACATGTGTCCTATTACTTTTGTTGTTATCTGTGTCAAACCATCTACACTCGAACATAAAAACACGTCTTCTGTTCGCATATTGGAAATTTAATATTTCATCTACGACACCATAGAAATTGTTATCCACACTTTCGTTCCCACTGATCTCCCCGACCACTAGGACTCCACTATTTCGTGTAGCTGGACGATTATCACCCATTAGCAATACATCCATTGTAAGAGCGCACCTCAGACGAAGGTCCCATTGCAAGTGAAAAGAAATCATTGGAGAGATCTTCTCTCTCACACTGTTGTAGAACCTGATAATTAATTATACATTAAAAATGACTACAAAAAGTGAATCACCTCTCAACTTCCAATACTATGTATACCTGAAATTTGAACCAATCAGGAAATTTGTGTTGATGTCTTATATATAAGTCAGAGGCGCTTTGAGCTTCATGACGAATGAACCTTAAGTGTTGCCTAGAAAATTGATCATTTGAAAGTTATATCAAAGAATTTATCATAGAATTTAGAAATTTATAAAGTTTTGAAACGTACTTGTGATAATCTGTTATTTCTTTACAATTGTTGAGAATGTACCAATGTACAATACACTTTTCCTCCACCGATAGAGTCCGTAAAGTTGACGCCCCTAATGGTTGTACCCTCTGCCTAAATAATTCAAATTCACCAAATATCTCATGATCAGGAATGTTATCATCATTTCGTTCATCTCTATTGAATCTCATTTCAATCCCACTTAGATATTGCGAGCAAAAGTTCCATGATTTATTCATTACATATGCTTCCACTATAGACCCCTCAGGACATGCTTTGTTCCGTATAAATTGTTTTAATTTTTGTAAACTTCTTTCAACAGGATACATTCAACTAACTAATCGGGCCTACCATTTTGGTTTCGTATGGTAGATGAACAACAAGGTGTACCATTACATCAAAGAAGGCAGGCGAGAATATTTTCTCCAACTTACAAAGTATGATTATGATGTCTGCTTGTAGTTTGTTCAAATCACTTATACGTATTGTTTTTGCACATAAGTCTCGAAAGAATGTACATAGCAATGGACACGTTCTTCGGTAGGTATGCCCGAATACCAATAGGGAGTAGTCTATGAAGCAACACATGACATTCGTGTGTTTTCAGCCCCAATATTTTTTCGTCTTTGTCATTCACACATCGTAATATGTTAGACATAAATCCATTAGAAAATTTCACTGATTCAAATACATAAAAATAAAATCTTTTCACTATTAGTTAATGTGTAAGCTACATATAGTTTTACAAATTTGTTATCGACCTGTATCTAGTGTAAGTCCTTTCTTATCTTCAAATCTTGTAAGTCTAATTAAGCCTTCGTTGTATCATTTGTCTTTCCTTCAATATTTAACAATGTGCCTACTAAATTGTCACATATGTTTTTTTCAATATGCATTACATCCAATTTATGTCATAACAATAGTCTGAACCAATATTGAAGTTGGAAAAAAAATACTTTTCTTAGTCCAGTTTAGAATTCGTTTTTTTTTATCTTACTTTGATGGATGTTTGCTAAGCACAAAAAAGTTCAATATATTTATTTTTTGTAAGATCTCTTCTCCATTCATTACGACTGGAGGAGGTCTACGTTCAACTTTTTTATCATGTTGCCTACTTCGACACTGATGCGTTATTTTATTAGGTGGAAATATGGATGATATGCGTTGATGGATTGCGTTGTGCACTCAAGTTTCCCCAGCGGAATCCAAGTGTAAATTCCTCAGAGTTTCCTAGTAAGTCCAGGGTCGAACACAGGGACTTGTGAAAATAGATTGCGTTGATGATTTTTTTTTAAATGAAAACTTTGCGGTAATCGAGAAAATTAAATAAAGTTTTTGATTGTTGATTGTGTTGATTAAAAAAGAATGAATAAATGTGGTGGATTTCAGAAACGAAAGATGCGTTGATAGATGCAATAAGTATGCGATGAACGGGTTGAGAAGATCTTTAGCTAGCATTACTTGGGAATGTGTTAGACCATGCGATCATGTTACTACCATGTACAACATATCATTTTCCAATGTAAATGTGATGATCCTAAGTCTAGGACGCATGTATTGAATGCAAAATGTCCATAGAGCTTATCCCTAAGTCTCTATTCTTGTCCTATGCATTGATGCATAATGCATGAAGCAAGGTGACCGCATACAATCATATCTTATCGCTAAGATGTATGCGATGCATTAATAACAAATAGTGCTCAATCCCAGGCGCCTATCTCTCGTTTATGTGTTCTAATCTGGTTCTTCCAAACCTAGATTCTGACCTAACCTTTCCAAGTCTAGATCCTGTCCTTAGACTACCCTCCCGAGTATCCCTAAAGAACGAATGAAGCATACATAAACAAGATAATCGCAAAGAATGAAGACTCCCTAGTTGTGCTAGCTAAATACTTCTCAACCCATTCAACTAATTTGGCTACTCATGCGTGAATCACAGAGAGTGGAAAGATATAGAGAAAGAAATTCCATTCTTATAAATACGTCTTTTTTTACACTGGAATCTCTATTCTAGCCTTAAGATATTCCTGCTTCCGCAGGCGTCGGCCCTCTCCCTATCTTTGAAGCTTCTGATGCTATCCTAAGCTTACCGGAATGATCTACCAACACACTTTCTTCCTCGCGTCCACCTTAAAATGAAAGATACTATGAACAGAGGCGTGAACTTGTAAAGTGATGAAGTAATCGACTGCTTAACCCCTTCTGTGAAGAATATACTTGGTATTTATAGGTCATCAATGGTGAAAGGCAGCTTCTTTCTCCCTGCTATACAGATGGGACTACTTTAATTCTTGATTGATGCACCGGATAATTGTCACCGATAAAGCTGAATGTACTTTGTGATCGTTATCGACTGTCAACTTAATTTGGATCCGACTGCCGTCAGCTTTTTGTCCCATTGCTCGTAATTGTCCTTTCACCTGGATGCGTCCACCATGTCGTGCTGACCAAGTTGCGGTGATTCTTCTTGGGCAAATGTTTGCGAGCACGATCAACGCAAAGTCTTGTGGTGAAGTTGCGCTCGATCAATGTATTCCTATGATTGCAATCTCTGCATTGCGTTAATGTATATTCTGCACAAAAATGTAAAGATCAACTGCTCTAATGTGTTGGATGCATGCAACCGCAATATTATAGAATTTATGCTTAATGGATGCAAATTTAACATATTTCATCAACGCAATCCAACATTGTTTAAGAACTTAGTACTATGATAATGTGCATTTCTGCCCTTTATCAGGCACCAACTATGATTCTCTGGAAGATAACGTCGATGTCCCATAAATTATATTTTCTCTCTTATCCTAAAGGATGAATTATCTTCTTTGCATATGGGACATGCTTGATAACCTTTTGTACTCCACCTAGATATATTATCATATGTAGGGAAGTCATTAATAGTCCATTATAAGGTGACATATAGTTGAAAAAACTCACCAATAAAAGAATCATAAGTTTGCACACCAATAGTCCATAACTCTTTCAATTCTTCAATCAACGGCTGTAAGTAAACATCAATTTCCTTTCCAAGAGATTTTGGACCAGGTATGAGCAAAGACATGAGAAGTTCGTTTCCTTTATGCATTTCCAAGGGGGCAGATTATAAGGGATTATCACTATAAGAAGTACTGATATTTCCAAACGGATTGAACCCATCTAAAGCTAATCCCAAACGAACATTTCGAGGATCTAAAGCGAAATAAGAAAATTCACAATCAAAATGTTTCCACCCCTTTGCATCAACTGGATATCGCAATACATCCTCCGTTTTAACTCGCTTATCTTTATGTCATCTAATGTCAGAAGCGCCTTCTTTTGATGCAAACAATTGTTTTAATCTCGATATCAATGGAAAATGATGCAATACCTTATGTGGTATTTTTTACCCTTGCCATCATTAACTTTGTACCAAGACTCACCACAAACGGGGCATTGCAAATCTACAAATTCTTTTCGATACAATACACAATCATATTTGCATGCATGAATAGACTCATTACCCAGGCCTAAATCACACAATTTTCACATAGCTTCATAAAAGGAAGTAGGTATAGCGATGTCAGCTGGAAACGCTGCTTTTAACAATTTCAGTAACATGTCAAACGCTTTTTTATTCCCGTCGTTGAGAACTTTGATATGCATCAACTTTACTAAAAAGTTCAAGGATGAAAATTGTGACTAACAAGGGTATAGTTCATTATGTGCTTCGGTCATTAAATTCTTGAATAAGTTTGTGGTATCTCTTTCTTGACGATTAGAGGACATTTCATTCTCAATCCCTTCTTCATTTGCATCTTCGTTTTCAATTGAAACTTGTAGATTGTTTATAAGATTCAACATCTCATTTTCTTCAATAAGACATTACCCTCTATACTATCTACTTCAACATTGTGTATTGAATGAATTGCATGACTTTCAAAACCTCTTAATAAGTTTACTAGATCTCCAAGATATACCCATTCACAGTATGAGGGAGATATTCCATATGTTTATAGATGTCACTCCACGATATCTAATTTTTCCCTAATTAAATTCATACAATTCTTGTATGGACATCTTATTCGTCCGGAATCATTAACATGAAACTTCGGCACATCTAAGACTGGGATACTTCTTCTCTATACTCCACTGATAACTTATTCCTTAGTTTGATCCATTCTTTATTCATCCTTAAAAATAAATATTTTCTGTCCAACTTGTAATCCAAAACAATAACCTGTTTTAGAGGACAAAGGACAAAGACTACTCATAAATATTGGAGGGCCCCTTAAATTAATTAAAAATAAAATAATGAAATGCCTTCTCAACTCTCTCTCTTCATCCATAACATTCCATTGTGTCTTCAATTCCCTCCTACTACCAATAAGTAGAAATGCATCATAAAATAGCCAAAAAACTATTGACATTCATGTTCCATAAAACTATTGAAGGTGAAAATGGCAAAAGAGTAGATAAAATTGAAACCCAACGTTTAATATTTTATTTATCCAAAAAAAACAAGGTTCAAAGATGTCTTTTACAAGAAAATGGGTCCACTGTCTGTTGAAAATATTGATTACTGAATCGTAGAAGAGAGGACGTGAATTGAAATTCAAATTACTAAGTAAAATCCGTTGGTATAGGTAGGGAGGAGTAATGTAGTAATAATTGTTAAACGGAGAGAAATCATACATAAATTAAAAAAAATAAATGTTTTATTAGATACAACGAAAAATTTTCGATGATTTTTTAAATGGGTTATATTGAAAAGGAAATTAAAAGAACCAATATGTCTGATTTTATACTAAAAGAACCAAACTAGACCATTAGAGCGGCTTGAATTGATTTTTTTTTTTCCGGCTTTTTGACGTTTTTGTTGCACTATCTTCTGGAATGATCATTTTGCGTGAAACCAAAACCAAAATCCACCTCAAGTGTACCATATACGTTACATCATAGTGAAAATGTTGAGCTTCAATTATTAAGCCAAACTTTAAACTTAGCCATGTCCGGATGTTTAATGCTCTAAGTTGTGAGAATAGGTCATGAAAGCCTTGATAACCGTAGTCATGTGTGATTTATAATTGAACTGATCTATTGGACAAGCAAGCAGTATATATTTTAAACAAGACGACTTTACAGAGAGTGATAAGTAAATGACGTGCAATACAAATTCTATATTAGTTAGGAAAGAGGAAAATTATGATAGCTGATGAAAGATTATCGTTGTCGACATGAGATTAATCTTTTAAACCAAACTATAAGAAAAATCCTAAAGACTTATGTCAGGTATGAACAAGATCATGATCTAATACCGCCTGTTGTAAAAATATAGATGTCACTTACATGTAAGTATAAGAAATAAGCATGTTGTTCCTTAAACTTATTTATTTATTTATAGGTAATTGCAATTGGTAGCATTTTTAGGAATAATAACCAAGTGTATAACATCATTTAAAAAAATTGCAAATATAGACAAGTCAATTAGCGAGTCTATCAGCGATAGACTTCAATTGTTGATAGACTCTTACCAGTGATATGGTCTATCACTGATAGACTCTTACCAATAATATGGTCTATCACTGATAGACTATTTAAATTTGGCCATATTTGCAATTTTTTATATTATGTTATATCTGCTAATACTTTGAGTCTAATGTCTATATTTGCATCTGTCTCTTTATTTATTTGTTTGTTTGTTTATTATATTTTCTTGCTTGTCCCTCTCCCTTTAACAAGTTTTTAAATCTCTTATTTTTCATGAATTGTAGAAAGGAAATAGCATGTTTGTCGGTGAGAGATGTGTGCAAGATATTCATGTAGGTCATTTTGGGGTTTGTACAATTAATTATAAAGTAGTTTCTATTATTTCGAAAAACCAAAAAACTAAATCAATTCAAGCCAATCTAATGGTTTAGTTTGGTTCTTTCGGTATAAAATTTGATATAGATTTTGAAAATATAATTATAAGTAAATAACAAAGAAAAAATTCATAAGGGTAAGAATAGTATAATGACAATCAAAATCACAAGAAATCATAGGAATTAGAGAGAAGAGAACTCACGAAAATGTAGGAAACGATGACGGAGAACTTTCTGGCAACGAACGAACTTTACGAACGAAGGATGACAGTGAACTTTTCGACCACCTCTCTCTTTCTCAGACAACGGACTAGCTCTACCTTCTGACCACCACAACTTTCCGACCACCACAGCGGACCAACTCTCTCTCTCGCCTATCGCCCTATCTCTTTCATATAGAGGGAAGAAGAAGGCAGACAATCTACCTTATGCTCGATCTGCTTTTTATACTAGATCTTTTGACAGCTATCGAGGGTCGTCGGGAGATCTGTTGGGAGTTCCTATTAATAAATAACTCGTCAGGAGTTACTATAACTCCTGATGGGTAATTTCCCATCGTTGCGAGATTGCGAATAGTATATGTTATCGGGAGCTCTTTCTAACTCCTGACGTGTCCCTTACGTCATCGGGAGAGATCCTATCTTATACTGAGACCCTATCCTTATGTAGATTTAAGCGTCGAGAGAGCCTCTTTTTCCTGTAGTGAGATTATAAATTTTCATATACTTCACATTCGTTATACTTTTTTAAAGAAAAAGAAAATTAATCATGCATTTATGTGTAGCAAAAGATCTAGATAACACCGTGACTCACGCAATCGAGAAAATTTAAGGATAAAGAAGAGGAGCCCAAAAAGAATTTGGATGGAAGAGATTCTAGAAAAACCTATGAATAAGTTATGTAGTGTATATATTCTCTCTTTCCTCACATGTTTTGCATTATTTCTGACTCTTTAATTGTTGTCTTTATTATTACTTTTAACACTTTTATCTTTAAAACGGAAAAGGAAAAATAAAAAGAAGGTAAGTACTTGTCAATATCTAGTAGGGCTAAAGACATCCCCGCATATCGAGTAGAATTTTCAACGAGTTAAATATTTAGCTCGACTAAAAGAGCAATTTCTTTTGGTTTTCTTTAACAACGATATCTCCATAATTAAAATATCCAAAAAATCAAACAATATCCTATTATTAAAAAAAATTTATTCTCAAGATATTTTTTTTAAACTAGAAAAGTAAGAGTATGAAGGTATGAATTTAAAGAACTTAAAAAAATAGTACCATCAATTATTGTGGAGTTATTTCGCTCATTCTTAGACATTTCATGGTCATACACATGTATATATAATCTCATTTTTTATTCCCATGCTTTACAAGCCCCCTTACCTTTATCTCTATCCACAAACGTGTGCACTTTTTTAAATAAATTAATCCCACAAAATAAAGATCCAAAGTTTCACCAAAATTACCACCTTTAAAGTTAAACTAAAACCATATTAACACAAAAGAAAGATCCATCATGAATGATTCCATAAAACTAAGTCTATTTCTATATCTTCCCACATTATTATGTGATTAAAAGATTCTGATTTATGTAATTTTAACCCTTAATCATTTCAATTTAAGCTAATTCACATACTAGTTTTAACCAAAAGGGGCAAAAAAAAAAAAAAAAAAAGAGAAACGCTTTAATAAACTCATAAATTTACAAAAACTAAAGTTATACACAAGAATTAAGTTTGACAATATACAATGAATAACATTCCTATAAAAAAGCTCTAACGTTGTTTTTGTTTAAAGAAATTATCCATTTCATATTATGTGTATATCCTATAATCATTAAATGCATACGAGAAAATAAATTTAACAATATTTGACCGAAAATTGATTTGAAGGTTAAATTACCACATTTCTTCAAGTTGATGATTAGAATTACACTACTTGTTTAAATTTAAAGTCTAAATTAATAGAGCCTAACAAATTTTTTATCCAATAAATATTCTATCAATCACATTATGACAATCTCTCGAGTAATTTATCCTTGCCCTCTAAGGAAGATGACTAAAAAACAAAAAGTACTAATTTCTCTTTCGAAGACCAAGTCTTTTAAGGGGCCCCTTTCACTTCCACAAGATAAACCACTAAGTTACAACATCCCATTCCATTCATATATATCTATATATAGAAGACCATTTATGGTTATAGATACAATTTGTTAAGGTTTTTTTCTATAGAGTTTCAATGGCGGACACTGCTCATCATTTTGGCCAACTCCCTGGCTTTCGATTCCATCCCACCGAAGAAGAGCTTCTTGAATTCTATCTTAAGCAAATTGTTTTTGGCAAACGTCGACACTGCTTCGATGTTATTGGGTTTCTCAACATTTACCAACACGACCCTTGGGATTTACCTGGTACTTTTTTCGGAATATCTTAGGATTAATTTTGAGGTTGCTTTGTTTGATTCATTTTTTTGTTCTTTTGTTTTTTCTTTTTAGATTTGGCGAAGAATGGTGAGAGAGAGTGGTATTTTTTTGTACCAAGGGATAAAAAGCACGGCGGCTTTGGCAGCGGAAGGCCGAATCGGACCACCGGAATTGGGTACTGGAAAGCCACCGGTTCCGACAGGAGAATCTTGAGCTTGTCGGATCCTATGAGATTGATTGGTTTAAGGAAAACTCTTGTTTTCTACAAAGGAAGAGCTCCTAGAGGAACCAAGACTGATTGGGTCATGAACGAATATCGTCTTCCTGATCATTCTTCTCTCCCAAAGGTAACAATCTTATCCTAACTCATCGGCTTAAGCTTTAAAGTTAAATATTTGACCTAAAATTGAGAAGTACTTAATATTTTGCATGTAAAAAAAATTGATAATCTCATTTGGTATTTATATTGCTAATTTTCATAATTTATACTCTCCTAAATATATGTTTTTGCAGTACTTGTCCAACCACGTAATTTGACACATGACAAATTATTTTAATATATATATGTTTTAGTTACTTTGTTCTTATATTCTTATTCATTTAAATTTTTTGGGTTAAGAATGGGGCTATAGAACTCTTATCCTAAAATCTTTTAGATTTCAAAAAAAAAAAAAAAAATTACATTTATTATTGGGTTGAAAAAAAAAGCCTTTTTTTTGTGGGGGGGGGGGGGGGGGGCGGCGGTGTAAAGGAGGATTAAGTGCTGTTTTTTAAAAAAGAATAAAAGTATATCTTTTTTAAAAGAAAAAAAAAATTGTGAATTGATTTGCAGGACATAGTGTTGTGCAAGATATACAGAAAAGCAACATCATTGAAGGTGTTGGAGCAAAGGGCAGTAGAGGAAGAGACAAAGAACTTACAAATGAATAATAATGCTACAATATTAACAAATGCTTTAATGGGTGAAGAAGAACAAGGTGATGAACAGGACTCATTTTGCACTCAAAATATTCCAAGGCTGAATACAAGTGAAGTGATAATGAAAAAAGAGACAAGTTGTGGGGATGATGAGGAAGAAGAAGTAGATTCGCAGGTGGCTGACGGAGGATCCTCCTCGTCGACAACGACGTCAAGTTTACAGATTCCGACAGGGTTCGACATGCTCACTGATTTGCAAGTTCCAAAGGTGAACATGGATTGGACTCAAGACCAGTTTTGGAACCAATTCAATAGTCCATGGCTTCTCAATTTCACCTTTCATAGCAATATACTTAATTTCTAAGAGCCTAATTTAATTATGCTTAATAACTCTAGTTATTGTACATAGCTTCTTTCTATATGCTCTCCCCACGCAATTACTAACTTTAAAAGTGTTTTTCGCTACGGTTGATGAAAGACAATATTTTTTTGTTAATTAGAGAAAAAAGAGTTTCTCATGGACAAATTGATGTTAAATAGCTAAATGAGCTCAAAAAAATAAGTACAGTCGAGAATCCATCTAAGTATTTTTCAATAGAGAAAGACTTGAAACTATAGTAGAACAGAAGGAAGATAAAAGATACTAAAACACGTATGATATTTCCTTAATTATTTATTTACTACACTTTAGATTAATTAACGTGACGAAAATGGCTACTAGTACAATTTCTCCTCTCCACCAACCACAATTTTTTTTTTCTCCCTTTCATATGTGAGAGAAATTGAAAAAGGGCCCATGATGGAACCTTTAATAGTTGAAAGTCTGTTTCAAAGTTAATTGTCATCTACCTCTCTCTCTCAGATGGGAGAAGGAAATTATTCATGGCCCCATGGGAATATCTTTGAGAGTGGAAATATTTGTTTCTACAAGTAGTAATTTTTCCTTTCTAAGTTCCAAAGTTGTAGTTTTTTATTTATATGTTGATTTAATATATAATATTATTCTTTTTCATTTTATCCATCATATATATTAATAATTTTCCACTGTTACATCATCTTTTCTATTTAATAATAATATCATATTAGCAAATTTAGTTTGTCGACGAGCTTTAATAATTGTTATAATAGTAGATATAAATGTAAATGTTCATACATTTAAAAACATAAAAATTACAAAATGATCATTATTAAGATTCTCGATTTCGTCAGTAAAAGAGTTTGTTGATGCCAAAGTTGAGAGCGTCAACAAAAGCTATATTATGGTGATGATTTTGTCTAACTAACATCAACAAATATAGTTTTGTCAAAACTTTCTATAAATAAAATATTAAAGTAAAGATGATTTAACCATTAAGTACCTTCAAGGTAACAAGAAGACTATAAAATGTTAATCTTGTGTTATATTTAAGCAAATGTGAGAGTGTGAAGATTACGTTAATTTAAATTTTAAATACAAATCGGAATGTCTAAAATTAATGTCCTGTGAAGGAAAATTTGTGTAGGGTCAATGTTATTTGTTTAGTTAGTCCATGATTATATTCTTAATTTCTTCCTTTCATCATTTAACTAAAGCGAAATTCAATTGATTTGGTAGTTTGAGAAATGTTCTTAAGAAAATGTAGGTTTGTTGTTTAACTGTATGTATTTTTCCTTTCTCTCTAATATGTTAATGAATTTTGATGGTAAGCTTGGTCTATTATTTCTAATTTTTGTTCTTTTAATAGTAAGTTTTCTTTAGTTTTGAGTTGTGTTTTGAATTTAATGTTTAATTTGTACTTTTACATAAAAAAAATGGTAGTTAGAATTTTTTCCGTTTCCACGTAGGTGTTCAACTAGGTTGTGATGTAGTTTTTTAAAAAGTTCAATGTACAATTTCGGTTTCAACTAGGTTGTCTGGGTAATTTTAAATTTTTAATGACGGATTTTCAATGTCATTTGTGGATGACAAGGTTTATGACCATCATTGTAATATATGATGATGAGCAATTTAGTGACATTTTTAAACTGATATTGATGGTTAGTAGTCTTTCATGTTTTAATATAATACTTGGAAAAATAATGGTGGTACACATTATGGTTTAAAACTGTCATTGAAAGATTAGATTTGTTAACCAAATCAATTTGATTATTAAGAATACAACAGTAATGATTTAAAATTTTTCTTTTCCATAAAATATGTCAAGGTGAATTTCTTTTTTTAGTTTTCATAATAGAAAATTAATTTTAAAAACCTCCTCAGTTAATTAAATTTCTGAAAATTGAGTCCTTATTTCAATATAACCATTGTAAAGTTTTTTTAGTTAAAAATAATAATTCCAACTTCTTCACTTAATAGTTATTTATTTCACTAATCATGGTACAATTTGACTATGATTTTAAACATGTATTTGGATCATCATTAAGAAGATAAAAAAAAATTCAAATACGTAAGGCATTTTGTAGTAAAAAACAAAAAGTAAAGTAAAATAAAATGTCATATGAAACGAACCTAAAATGATATTAAAATTTAATTCATCGATATTTTGAAAAGGTACCTATAGAATATTTTATAGAGTCGTATATTAACAAATAGATGCAACCAATTCTGAATCACAATCAAAACAATCAGCTTCTTTTCATTATCAAACAAAATGGAAATTGTAAAGTTAGATAAAAATTCCAAATTTATTAGACTTCATCAAATTGAATAATGCATGTCTACTTTTAAGAGGATATTTTGTATAACAGTGATATTTGTGGCTTGACTTGGCCTTTGTTTATTTATTTATTTATATTTATTTATTTTTTTTTTTTTCTATTAGTTGACTCTCAAGTTGACTCTTTCTTACCTAACTTGGTAATCAAGAAGAAGAATCAAGAAGGATTGAGAAATCAACAAAATTGAACAAAGTTAAAATATTTACCAAAATGACATCAGAAGTAGTGTCACGACCTTCCAAGAAGCGTTGAACAATAATGAAAGACAGAATGCATCATACTACTACAAAACAGGATAGTGTCGCAACGCTGTTAAAGAACGTCACAACATTTCGGAGCTTGACAGAAATGTCCCCCCGCGCGCGCATGCCTTGTGCAACCAAGCGTCACCCCAGCGTGTCAACCCTCACCTCACACTTCTTGTTTTTTTTGTGTAATAACATTGAAACGTTGTCCTCAGCATTGAGACGCTACACCTATAATTATAAAAAGTTTTCTTTCATTTCTAGCGAAAAGAGGCATAATTTTTCTACAAAGTCTGGGGTTCCTCTCTAGATCAATTCACATCCTTGGTAATTCTATTCTAATTAGGTTAGATTTTCATTTTAGTTTTTGAATTATAAACAATGTATTGAATTTCTACATGGATTTGTCGGTGAATTTATGAGGTAATTTCTTCAATTTCATTTCTAGTTCAAGAATCCTTTGTACCTTTCTTGAGTTTTTTTCTCTTCCTTAACTAATTGCAATCTCCTGAACATATGCTTCTTTGAATCAATTTGAACTTCTAAAAGCATGTTTATGGATCTTTATCTTTTGAGCATATATAGTCAAGATTCTTAGTTTTGCGACAATCTTGCTTGAATATGTTGCTTTGAATGTATTCATATATAAGAATGTCTAGCTAAGATCTACTAATTGGCATTAGTTAATTATGTATTTTATGGCCATTTCTAGGATACATTATTGCTAGATTCAAAGATAATTTCAATTAATTGAATATGACTATCTTGACAATTAATCAACACAATTGAATTCTCGAACTTAATGCATATGTTTTCCATTCTACATGGATGCTATCGAACCCAATAGGATTAGAAACATATAGATTGATTAGAGTTAGTCTTCCAACTTTAATCAATGTTTAGAACGCTTTCTGGATTAGATTTTTGCTAGCTATCCGCCATTGTAGAGGTTAGCTTAATCAAGTCAAGCGTGTAGTTGTGGTATAATTCGCTTGCATAATTACTTCGTAGAAATTATGGGTGATCATCGATTGGTCGGGGTCGGTTTTCTGACCAGATCGACGCTGAACCGAGAAGAATCGGTTCTAAACCTGACCAAACTGATCCGACCGTTGACTGAGCAAAAAACACGACCGACCAACCGTGACTGAGCAAAAAACAGGACTGACCGACCAATCGGTCGGTCTGGTCGGCTTGGTATTTTCTTTTTTTTTTTCCTCTTCTTTTAATAATATTCTTAGAAAAAATTCTATATTTAATAATTAATTATTTACATTTTACCACTTAGTAGTTAGTACTATTTTCTATTAGGTAAAAGTTATATTTAGTTATAAATCCTTATAGTTATAAATAGCAAGTTTTTAATACAAATTAAATCAACTATCAAAAGTCAACTATTTGTTAACTTCTTTTTTCTTCCTATCAATTTAGTTAGTCAATTTGGATTGCATAGTGCAAAGTTTTATTTAGTTATAAATCATTGTCGTTATAAATAGCAATTTTTTTAATACAAATTAAATTAAATATCAAAAGTCAACTATTTGTTAACTTCATTTTTCTTCCTATCAATTTAGTTATTCAATTTATATTGAATATTGCTATGAGGTAAAACTTATATTTAGTTGTAAATCATTATAGTTTTGTCAAGACTTTCAATAAATAAATTATTAAGGTAAAGATGATTTAACCACTAAGTACCTCCAAGGTAAAAAGAAGACTATAAAATGTTAATCTTGTGTTATATTTAAGCAAATGTGAGAGTGTGAAGATTACGTTAATTTAAATTTTAAATACAAATCGAAATGTCTAAAATTAATGTCCTGTGAAGGAAAATTTGTGTAGGGTCAATGTTATTTGTTTAGTTAGTCCATGATTATATTCTTAATTTCTTCCTTTCATCATTTAACTAAAGCGAAATTCAATTGATTTGGTAGTTTGAGAAATGTTCTTAAGAAAATGTAGGTTGGTTGTTTAACTGTATGTATTTAGCCTTTCTCTCTAATATGTTAATGAATTTTGATGGTAAGCTTGGTCTATTGTTTCTAATTTTTGTTCTTTTAATAGTAAGTTTTCTTGAGTTGTGTTTTGGATTTATGTTTAATTTGTATCTTTACATGAAAAAAAATGGTAGTTAGAATTTTTCCCTTAATCATTTTAGAATTTTTCCCTTAATCAAGGGTTTCGACGTAGGTGTTCAACTAGGTTGTGAGGTAGTTTTTTTAAAAAGTTCAATATACAATTTCGGTTTCAACTAGGTTGTTTGGATAATTTTAAATTTCAATGATGGACTTTCAATGTCATTTGTAGATGACAAGGTTTATGACCATCATTGTAATATATAATGACGAGCAATTTAGTGACATTTTTAAACCGATATTGATGATCTGTAGTCTTTTATGTTTTAATATAAAACTTAGAAAAATAGTGGTGGTACACATTATGGTTTAAAACTGTCATTGAAAGACTAGAATTTTTAATCAAATCAATTTGATTATTAAGCATACAACGACAATGATTTAAAATTTTTCTTTTCCATAAAATATGTCAAGGTGAATTTCTTTCTTTAATTTTCACAATAGAAAAATAATTTTAAAAACCTCCTCAGTTAATTAAATTTCTAAAATTGAATCCTTATTTAAATATAACTATTGTTAAGTTGTTTTAGTTAAAAATAATAATTATTTATTTGACTAGTCATTATACAATTCGACTATGATTTTAAACATGTATATGGATTATTATTAAAAAGATAAAAAAAAAAAAAAAAGAAAAAAAATCAAATACGCGATGCATTTTGTAGTAAAAAGAAAAAAATAAAGTAAAATAAAATATCGTATGAAACGAAGCTGAAATAATATTGAAATTTAATTCACGGATGTTTTGAAAAGGTACCTATAGAATATTTAATAGAGTCATATATTGACAAATAGATCCAACCAATTCTAAATATCAATCAAATCAATCAGCTTCTTTTCATTATCAAACAAAATGGAAATTGTAAAGTTTGATAAAAATTCTAAACTTATATTAGGCTTCATCAAATTGAATAATGCAGGTCTACTTTTAAATGGATATTTTGTATAATAGAGATTTTTGTGGCTTGATCTGGCCCTTATTTTTTTGGTTTTATTTATTTATTTTTATTTTTATTTTTTGCTATTAGTTGACTCTCAAGTTGACTCTTTATTACTTGACTTGGTATGTCTTTTAACAAGCACATGGCTTTGTAATATCATTGTCACATATATTTTAGCTAGAAGATAAAAGTGTTAATTGGCCCTACATAATAAATGCATCCAAACTTGATTTTCATTTATGTATTTGAAAGGTACAAAATGATGAAAAATGATTTTAAGACCTTTTTTAAATTTTAATTTACTATAACACCTTAAGTTGTATTTAGCTGGTAGAATTTCATTAGATCATAAGTATGATTGACATTATACACTTACCTACTTCCTAAGAAAATCTACTTATTTATGAATTACTTGGTTAATCAAACTATATATTTGACCTCTAATTAACTTTTAACATGGTATCTATTTAGTTGTTTTAATATTTAAAAGGTTCAATTTCTATTAAGATTTCTTTTGTTCAATACAAATTCAAACTTAAGATATTTCATTCAAAGATATGATGTTTTAATCAATTGAGCTTTATGTTCAAGTCTATTTGAACTTCTATTACATCTTTCTAAATTGAATGTTAATATGTCACATGCTTACAATATATGTACATTCAATATCTATTGACCATTAAAAACCACTCTTGATTGTACAAAAATCAATTTCAAAAGTATATAAATCAAACATTAAAATCATTATTACTTGAAAATTATTTTATAAATCACAGGGTGTATTTGATGTGCATAATTGAGCTGAGTTGATCAACTCAAGAGTTGGTAATAATTGTCAGTATTTGGAGTACAGAGTTGAGTTGAATTGGTTTAAGAAATCTGCATTTGGGGGTGCAAGTCAACTTGTGTTGAGCTACAATTTTTATGTGTTATTTTTGTTGTTGTTGTCATGTTTTGTTTTTGTTTTTTTATTAATTTTCCTTTTCACTTTTCAACTAAACATACTTTTCCAAACTTGTAATACTAATTTGTGATGTGAACTTGATAAATAAAAATAAACTTTACAATCTTCTACATGTAACCTATTGAACTTAATATTTTCTATATTATTATTTATATAATAAATAACTCCACAACATACTTTAACTAAGTTTCTATCTTATCTATGAAAAAGAAGAAAACCAAGCCCTAATTTTCTTTCATCTCTCTCCCTTTTTTTCTTTAACGATGAGTTTATCGTGCTTCTTTCTCAACAACAATACGCATGCACATCAGTTGAGAATCCAATCTAGCGCAGCTCTGGCATGGACCAATGACACTACGAAAATGCATGTCGAAGTAATAAATTCTAATTAACTTGAGGATCATCCTCAAAGATTCGTACTAATGATTTCCCTTAGCCATTGTTATGCACTTACCAATTTTACTTAGGCAACCAACAATCGATTCAATTTTGATATTTAAAATCAACAATTATACATATCTAACACTTCAATGAGATACATAATTCCAAGGTGTTGGTTCAGCATGGTTTCTTAATATATTAATGAAAGACTGATGGTTACTTTATTGATAATTGCCTGAGTATGGAAGTCTTATTTTAGGATATCCTTTTTCAAGCTCAAACCATTCTAATCCTAATATGCTAATTTGAATCTCTTCAAAATTACGATACTAAGACAACATTAAGACCCTTCATATCCAACCTTGGTTATTATCCTATCATTTTCATCCATGTTCCAATAACTATCTAACCTGTCAAGTTGAACTAAAAATCCTCTTTTTCAAGCAAAAAAAAATTAAACGAAGAACATTTGATAAATGGTCAGTTAATCGAATGCATTAACATAGATAAGTTAGAAAATAATTGCATCCAATAAAATTCTACGAGTCAGCAATAGTAAGATTTCAATTCATGCTAAATTCAACACCCTAAAATCTAAGGGTTTATCTACACATGATCAAGAAACTCATACTTCCCTAAACAAATTCAACCATCAACACAAAAAAGAAGAGATAAACAAAGCAAGTGATTTGATCTCCTTTCACTACCACTGATTCATGATCTCAAGCTCTTGACCTTTGTCATTCAGTTTCGGATTGATCTCCAATAGCAACACATTTTTCAAACAGCTCCCTTCTACCCTTGGTAGAAAATCCCCCGAAGAATAAACTTCTGCATCATGGCGTCACGACGTTGTTAAGTAGCACCATAGTTTATTGTATTTATATATTTACTCTTCATGTAATGTACTTATACATTTGACATTTCTAGCTTTGGATATATATTGTATATACATCCCACTAATTAGAAATTTAGTTCAAGTGGGAGTTTGTTGGGTTTTATGCCCTAAAACTTGTAAATAGTAAATGTAACATTTGATCGATCATTATTATTACAATAAATAGTTATCGTTTATCTTATATATATCTTGCCTAAATAACCTTGATCCAATAAACTAACATCCTAGACTGTTGTATGAGTCTTGAACTATATGTGGAGACATGCAGGGATCAATATTCAAGATACAACCTAAAGGATCTAAAGTATATGGATAAGGCTGGGTATTTATCCTGGTGACACTATGGATACGACCGACTTTGTATTTGATACAAATACAGTGATCGAACGCGTTTTGGTAGGGGACATGAGAGTGGGGGTATCCTATGTAATGAGTTTGCATAAGACCGGCCATGAAATGGTAACCACTAGATGTAACTCCGTTGACTAGTTAGGTTTCTATTTCACTAGGACGACTTAGGCAACTTAGTCTTAATCTTGAGTGAGTTATGGACTCCTAGTCATGAGGGATTATCTTTTGATTTGTATGGGTGAGAGGGTTAGTTCGCCGACTCAATAAGTCTACCAGTTTGAGGACAAGACAGAGTGGGAAGATGGGAACATAATTTCATGAGATGAAATTCACTCTTTCTTGGCTTTAGGATAAGTAGATGAGTGTTCCCTTAAGTGGTATCTCTAGAACCTAAACAAAGGGCCCTACCCTCTCACTGGCCTGAGAGGGGTTTCTGTTTAATGGTAGGACCATAAATATGTTGTTCATTAGAGAAGTACTGGTACTTAAGAATACGGAGGTAACCTAGGGGTAAAATGATAATTTGACCCAATTGGTATTATGAACACTCATGAAGGACTAACTTATTGTCATTTGTCTATATCTATGGATACAAAAATATATTTGCAGTGAGAAGAACACAACCATGGTTCTTTAGTGAAGTGTACCCATAGATAATGAATATTGTTTAACTGGTTAATGAGTTTAGTCATTAATCTCATATGTTGGAGCTTCTGATATGTAGGTCCATGAAATCTCCTTCCTAGCTCTAAAGAAAATTGAGGCAATTATGCTTTGAATAGAGTTTGAAATGCTCAATTCACTCGAGGAAATAATATAATGTATAATGATACATTATAATATAAAGTTTACATTTTAATTAAACTTTATAATATAAATTTATTTTTGGATATGATGCAAAATTAACTTATGGGAGAATTAAATATTTGAAGGAGTTCAAATATTAAAGAATTGGATTCATATTAAAATTATAAGTTAAATCTAATGTGTATTTGATGCACATTAAAGTTAAAGGTTATGAGAGAAGTACAATTGAATATGATTCAAATATAAGCTAAATTAGATCTTTGATATTTAATTTGGAAACAATTTGATTGGAGAATTAAATAATTACTTAATTTAATTTGATTTAATTAAATTAATTGAATTGAAACTATAGATTATGCGAGAGATGCTTCATTTAATATGATTTAAATGAAACAATTAATTAAATTAGATTTAATTAATTATTAATTATTAATTAATTAAATTAATTAATTAGATAACTCCCACATAGGGGGTTATTTAAAAACGTAGGTGATCCCACGTTTCTCTCCTTCTCTATCTTGGTTGATCAAAAAGTGGTTTTGAACATAGAGGAGAAGAAGGAAAATTGTCTACAGAATAGTTCTATATTTTTCTTTGCTTATCTCAATGAAAAAACCCCTCTTGTTCCTTTTCCCAGTTGAATTGGTTCCCACACACGAAAAAAAAAAAAAAAACACCAAGGTTTCTTAGAGGATAGCAAGGTTGCTCTCCTAGTTCTGAAATTCCAATTTGAGAATTGGACTCTCACTTGGTTCTACAAAGGTAAAAGTTTCCTATCCCTTTTCTGTGTATTTATTTTCTTTTTAAGCATGCTTAACCTAGGTTCTAATTTTACGGCAGGCTAAATTTTGTTTGTATCATTTCCGAATTGCCTAATGTGGTATTGCAGAAATCTCAAATTAATAATGAGTTTTAGTTCTGTGCTTTCCGTTGTGTTAGGGCTTCTATTCCTATAGGAAATTCACGCGTGCTTAGACTTCGAAGCACCGTGGTGCTGTACCAAATTTGATGCTTCTGGAAAAAGCGTAGGGTGCTAGTGGCCCTATGATGTGCTTCTAGGGCCATTTTGGTCATTTTGGCCTTCTCTTTCCCAGTTGATTCAATTAAGCTATGTTTTGGCCTATTTTAGCTCCATTTTATCATTAACACTTCATTATACCTCTTACATGTTTGAAACCTATAAATTCATCAAATAAACATATTAAGCTCTTTCACAATTACTAAATAGTGGCTTATTCTTCAGATGGACATAAAATATCCATTTTTCAGTGGCACACTATCTAAGAAAGTCGATATGAAGTCACCGTCTATTACCTCTCATTCGACTTAGAAAGTATATCTTTTTAGTCGAGCATTATAAGGTCTAAAACAAGCTCAACGAGCTTGGTTTGTCACATTCCAATCTACTATCACTCAACTTGGGCTTACCTCAAGTCTCCATGATATGACTCTTTTCACACGTTAGACTCCAAAGGGTATTATTCTTCTCCTCCTTTATCTTGATGATATGATCATTACAGATGATAATGATCTTCAGGATATATCTGACTTGCACAGCTACTTGAGGTAATGTTTTGAGGTGAAATATTTGGGGCCATTCAATTATTTTCTTGACCTAGAAGTTTCTTCCCAGTCTAACGGGTACTACTTATCTCAATCAAAATATGCTTATGATCTCCTAGCTCGATATGGTATTACTGACTCTATCATGTCATCCATACTATTGGATCCAAATGTTTGCTTAACTCCATCTGATGGTGTTCTTCATGAAGGTTTTGCTTTCTATCAACAACTTGTTGACAACTTTATTTACCTCACGGTGACTCACTCATATATTGCCTATGTTATTCATGTTGTTAGTTAGTTCATGACTACTCCTCGGACTATACAATTTACTATTGTACTTCACATTCTTCGTTACATCAAGGGCATTCTTGGTTATGGACTTCATTTTGCTTCTCAGTCATCTTTGGTGTTATCTGGCTTCTTTAATACTAATTGGGCTGGTGATCCTACTACTTGATCTACCATAGGCTACTATTTCTACTTAGGTGGTTCCCTCATCTATCGGTAGAGTAAGAAACAAATTGTTGTTTCACATTCCAGTACAAAATCTGAATATCATGCACTTGTTGATGCTACTTCTAAGTTCTTATTCGATGGCTTGTTTTTGATGTAGGTGTTCCTTAACAGTCTATTACTATACTTCATAGTGAAAATTGTAGTGTCATCCAAATAGCTACAATAATGTATTCCATGAGTGTACCATGCACATTGAAAATGAATGCCACTTCATATGTCATTATCTTATGGGAACCATTCTCCCTATCTAAACCATAGAGCAACCAACTGATATCTTGACAAAAGCACTATATCTTGGTCGCTTTACTTAAGTACTACACAAAATAAAGTTACTTGTCACTCTACCACTTTGAGTTTGAGGGAGAGTATTATTAGGGTTGATGCCCAAAATCTCGTAGAGTCTTATAGTTTATAATTGTATTGTACAAACATGATATTTTATTGGACATTTAGTAGCATTAAACCCACAAACAAATAAACTAACATCCAAAGTTATCATCTGTAGCTTAAACATGTATGTAGAAACATAAAGGTGGATCATGTTTAAGTGATAACCTAAACGGTCTGTAGTAGATAGATAAGTTTGGATACCTTATCCTAGTGATACTATGAATACGACCCGCTTTGTAGATGTTATAATTGTTGTAAATTACTACAAATGATATGATCCTAATCATTCATGTGGAGACATGTGAGCGGGGGTATTCTACATAAAGAACTTTGTATAAGATCAGACCACAAAATGAATAGTCTCATTATATAACTCCGTTCATAACAGAGACATACATTTTACCAGGATGACCATAGGTGGCATGACCTGAATCCTAAGGGAGTTGTGAACTCCTGCTTATGAAGGCATACTTTGATTTGTATGGGTGAGAGTAGCCGGTTCACGATTCAATAAGCCTACCATTTTAGGGATTTGTCTGATTGGGGAGTTGGGAACACAACTACACAAGATGGAATTCACTCCTTCCCAATGTTGGGTAAGTAGATAAATTTATACATAAAGGTTGATTTCAGGGCTTAAACAATGTGGCACTTCACTATTTCTTGGCCCGAGAAAGATTTGATCATAGTTGGACTATGACTTATTGTTCATTAGAGGGATCAATGGTACTTAAGGAGTTAAATGTAACTATAGGGGCAAAACGATAATTTTGGCCTAGCAATAATTACGTGCAATTTGTGAAGGGTCGTTGCACTATTGACTGGTTATATACAATGAACACAGAAATATATCTGTAGTGCAAAGACTGCAGCTGTCGGTCTTTAGTGAAGTGCCCAACAGTTAATGGGTGTTGAGCAATTTAATTAAAGATGTTTAATTAATTATTCAAGTACTATTGGAGCTTCAATCTACAGGTCCATAAAGTCCCTTCTGTAGCTCAACAAGGATTTATGAGCATCAATTTTGAATTAATTTGAATATTCCAAATTAACTGAGGGGACTTATTATATGTGATATAACTAATTTAATTTAATTATACATGATATAATTAATATAATGTATTTGATACATTATAATATAAAGTTTATTTGAGAGGAAATAAATATTTGAATAAGATTCAAATATTAATTATGTGAATTGGATTCATATAATTAAATTTAGTATAAATGAGATTTATATTAAATACTATGCATTAATGAGAGAACTAAAACTATAGGTTGTGTTGTATGATATACCACATATATACATAGAACAAGTTAGTTATTATATATATATATATAATTTATTTATTTTAAATCTAAGTTAATTTTTTTTAATTTTATTTTATTCTTGAATTTAAAGAGAGGAAAATAACTTCCCCTCCCCCCCTAATTCTTTCAACCATACGTATTGAGTTGGAAGTTGTTGGGTGAGATATTTTCTTCTTCACAAAAGAGGTGTGAAAAAAGATTTTCAATGTACAAAGAACTCTCTACAAAAAAAAAAAAAAAAAGAAAAAGAAAAAAAGAAAAAGAAAAAGAAAAGAAATCTCTCAGGCTTTCTCTTCCAAAATCACAAAACCCACACAACTCTTGTGAATCTCATCCCAAGAGAATACAGAAGGCTCCTACTGGTAGTCGCCATTTTGGATTATATTTGATCCTTATCAATTCCGGAGAAGAGGATTCATGAAGAAGAAAATTGTTCTTCAAGGGTAAGTCTCCCTTCTACATTTTATTTTGGCATGATGTAAATTTTTGTTTTATTGTATAATTCTGTTTTGTAATTTACTTTATGTGAAAATAATTTTTGGGACCGATTCCTGATTCTGCTCATGGCCTTCATAGGTTCCTTCAATTGGTTTCAGAGTGTGGTTTTGGTTCCAGTTTTTCTTATTTTCTAGAAATCTGAATTACAGTGAATTGGTGGGTTTGCATTATGATAATTTATTCATGCGATGAATGTTTTTGTTGAATGTTTATAATTATTGGATGTTTTCAGGATTAACCATTTCGATTTATTGCTTTTAACTTACAAATTGGTCTGTAAGGGCCCGGTGTTTTGGGCATAATTAATGTGATACAGTCTGTATTTAAAGTCTTCGAATTGTTCGTCATCGTTCTAGTGAAATTCTGGAGAAATCTAGGCCAAAAACCATGGAGATTCGACGGATTTCGAAACTATACACTTGCTACTGTATAGTAGTGTTGCAACGTTGTGCCCTAGCATTGCAACACTGTGAATTGAAAGGCGGATTGAAATTTTTGTAGCGTTGCAGTGCTAGGTCATAGTGTTGCAACGCTTCGTGATGGAAATTTCACGAATTGGCCGGTTCACGCGCGACTCATTGAGTGTTGATTCCAATTCGGTTCGTGGGTTCTCCGGTTCAGTTAGTTTGATTTCTTTTGGGTTGGTTCATGGCTTGTTCGAATAGTTCACAGTCCGATTCGAGCAGTTCAAGGCTCAGTTCACTTGTTTCGAACTGGTTGACTATTATTTTGTAATAATTAAATGTTTTCTAATTAATTAAATTAATATAAGTGTTATGTTAATGAAATTAATTGTTTAGATGTCCAATCCTAGTCCAATAAATATTTTTTAAAATTATGCATTTGATATATGATTCTTATGTATGATTGTATGTCATAATGTATGTCATATAGTAAAAATTACACCATAGGTTATGCATAATTGATGCATCATTTATATTATAAATGTTTTAATATTAGTTATGTGATTTTATTTTTATAGCATGCTCATGCATCAGATAATATAAAATGTTATAATATATGCATGCATGCATTAATAACATATTCATGCATCATTTATATTATAAGAGATAATATATAGTATGTATGTTTGGACGGTTATATGTTATTTATTATTTCTTTGCTTTATTATATAAGTGTTATATAAGTTTAGTAATGAAATGGAATTGCATGATGCATGACACTACTTTAGATAATGTTATAGTCGTTATAATTTTATTATGTACGTCATAACATGCAATGAATTATTTTAATTTGTTTCATTTATTTTATTAAATTTATAATTAAATGAAATTAGAAATTAAAATCAATAATTTAGAATTTCATGCAAACCTTAGTTTAAAATATTTTTTTAAAAATAGTTTTAAAATATGATTCACATAGACCTGAGATCACATTTCTAATAAGATTAGAGATTAAGTTTAATAGGATTAAATTGGTTCTTAATTAAAAGATTAAATTTGTAGCAAATGTATAAGGGACCTTTTGTCTAAAGCTAGTTTTGTCTAGGCTGGGATATTTAAGTTGATGGAAACATAACATCCCTATCTGGGAACTTACCTGGAAATGTGGATTAGATAGATTTGTTACAAACATGCAATGGTTGATTGAGGTTTAGTGTTTAATAAACATTAATCAAAGTTGTTTAACCATCCAAAATAAGTGTTACTTTTGGAAAAATTTAAACAATCACTTAGTTAAAATCAGTAGTCGAATTTTTCTAAGTTAAATAACCCTAGGTAAAATACTCAGTGGGAGGAAAATGGGTATATGATACTTCAGTTTACATTTTCACGTTTCTCCCTAAAAGTTCACACCATGAGATCTATACTCGGCCTCGAGGCACTTTTGCTTGTGTCCCTCTACAGATAGTATTTGTATAGGTCAATATCAAGGTGAATGGAGAGAGTGTTTATAGTAAGTGGGAGTGGGACGTGTGTCAACACATCCCACAGTCTCTCTTATTAATTTGTAGTAAATTTTTGTGCTCGGCCTTGAGGCATTTTTGCTTGTGTCCCCATACAGATGGCATTTGCATGATTTTTTACTTCAAACTCCAGAAATGGATAGGGTTGCTTTAGTTTTTGTCTCAATCGATTTTTTCCTACAATTGGCTCATTATGGCAGAACTCTAGAATCTAAAATGAGGGGTTACACTTACAAGAAAATGTTAAGCGAGTTTAACAATATTTGGACCGAACAATGGTGACTGATAGTTAACGTAACAAGGAATTGTGCTGTCTATTGGTTGAGATAGTCTCATTTTAGTGAAGACGTACCTGATTATCCTACGGTGGCTTTTGTCCTATCTCACTGAAACGTCATTGCAAAATAGATGTCACTTCGGGTGCATTGGATTATTTTGCTAAATTTGGTTGGTTTTTTCAAATGAATTAATGCATAGAGTACTAATATAAATAAATTGTATGGTTTTAGCAAATTACATTATAACTTCCGCGGCTTTAAACTTGCTTGTCACCGACAAAGTTACTGGCAAAAACTATACAACCTGGAAAAACACAATCAACATGACACTTATCATCGACGACCTAAGATTTGTCCTAATGGAGGATTGTACTCCTATTCCTATTCAGAATGCCACTCAAAACGTTCGAGAGGCATACGAGCGCTGGATAAGGGCAAATGAAAAGGCCCAAGCATATATCTTGGCAAGCATTTCTGAAGTCTTGGCCAAGAAGCATGAATCCATGCTCACTGTCGATGAGATCATGGAGTCCCTGCAGGGATGTATGGACAACCATCTGGACAGCTCAAGCACGACGTTCTTAAAAATATCTTCAATGCTCGTATGTAAGAAGGGGCATGTATTAGAAAACATGTTCTTCAACGTGGCGGAGATGAATAGGTTTGTCATTAATGAAACCAATCAAGTTAGCTTCATATCGAAATCTTTGCCTGAAAGTTTCCTACAGTTCCTTAGCAATGCTGTTATGAATATGATTGACTCAACCTGACCACCTTCCTCAGTGAGCTTTAGACATTTCAATCATTGATGAAATCCAAGGAACAAAAGGACGAGGCAAACTGCTTCATCCTCTAAGTAGTTCTATAAAGGTTCAACCTTTGGGACTAAGTCTATACCTTCTTCTTTCAGGACCAAAAAATGGAAGAAGAAGAAAGGTGGAAAGAGGAAAACTAACCCACCTACTATAGCCCAGAAGGGAAAGAAGGCCAAGGCTGCAAAGGAAATCTATTTCCATTGCAACCATGAAGGACACTAGAAGAGGAATTGTCCCAAATACTTGGCAACAAAAAAAGAAGGCCAAGTAAAGTAAATATGATTTACTTGTATTGGAGACTTGTTTAGTGGAGAAAGATGATTCAACCTGGATATTTTATTCAAGCGCCACTAACAATATTTGGTTTTCATTTCAAGGAATTAGTTCCTAGGGGTAACTAGAAGTTGAGGAGATAACGATGTGTGTTAGAACTGGGCAAGTCATCTTGGCTGTGGCAATGAGAGGACTTCGACTTTGTTTACATAAATCATATATTATATTAAATAATGTATATGTGGTTCCAAAATTGAAAATGAACCTTATTTCTGTGAAGTGCTTATTAGAAAAAAAATACTCTATTTCATTTGAAGTAAATAAAGTGTTTGTTTACCAAAATGGTGTATATATTTGTTCTGAAAATCTCAAAGATAATCTTTATGTGCTAAGACTGTTAGCAACTAAAGGCCTCCTAAATACTGAAATGTTTAAAACCGCAGTAACTCAAAATAAAAGACTTATAATTTCTCCTAAGGAAAATTATCGTCTTTGACACCTAAGGTTAGCACACATCAATCTCAATAGGATTGAGAGATTGGTTAAGAATGGACTTCTAAGTGAGTTAGAAAAAAATTCTTTACCTGTGTGTGAGACATGTCTTGAAGGCAAAATGACTAAAAGATATTTTATTGGAAAAGGTCATAGGGCCAAACAACCCTTGGAACTTGTACATTCAGACCTCTGTGGTTTGATAAATGTCAAGGAAAGAAGAGGGTTTGAATATTTCATCACTTTTACTGATGATTATTCAAGATATGGGTATGTTTATTTAATGCAACAGAAGTCTGAAGCTTTTGAAAAATTCAAAGAGTTTAAGGTTGAAGTTGAAAATAAATTAAATAAAACAATTTGGACATTTCGATCTGATCGGGGTGGAGAGTTTTTGGATCTTACATTCTAAAACCATTTGATAAAACATGGAATAGTGTCCCAACTCTCAACACTTAGTAAACCTCAACAGAATGGTGCATCAGAAAAGAGAAAGCCAAAATTGAGTTGTAGTCATATTGTTCGCCGCCTCGACACATTCCCTTCTCTCCCTGGCATCGAACCTTGTTGAACATGGTTCAGTCTATGATGAGTTATGCTTCCCTACCGAACTTGTTTTTAGTTATGCAGACTGTAACTTATATTTTGAACTGTGTTCCATCCAAGAGTGTTACGACAACACCTTTGGAATTATGGAATGGTCGTGAAGGTAGTTTATACCATTTCAAAATAGGGGTTCTCCAGCACATGTTCTTGAGGCAAATCCTAATAAATTGGAACCTCGTTCAAAATTATGCCTATTTGTAGGCTAAAAGGATCGAGAGGTGGTTACTTATACGATCCTAAATAAAATAAAATGTTTTTGTCAATGAACGCTGCATTTTTAAAAGAGGACCACATAAGGGAGCATAAGCCCTACAATAAGATTGTGTTGAATGAACTTTCTAAGGAAACCACTGAACCTTCAACAACAGTTGTTGAAGAACCCAACACCTCAACAAGAGTTGTTGAAGTTGGTTTATCTAGTAGGTCAAATTCACCTCAAGTGTTGAGGGAACCTCGATGTAGTAGGAGGGTTGCGAACTCGCCTGTTTGTTATATGGGTTTAATGGAAATCCTAGCTATGGTAGCTGATGAAGATGTTGATGATTCATTGTCTTACAAGAAAGAAATGGAGGATGTTGACAAAAATGAGTGGATCAAAGCTATGGATCTCGAAATGAAGTCTATGTACTTCAATTATGTTTGTGATCTTCTAGATCAACTTGATGGTGTTAATCTTATAGGTTGAAAATGGATCTATAAAAGAAAACAGGGCTCTAATGGGAAGGTGCAAACCTTCAAGGCTAGACCTGTGGCAAAGGATTATACGTAAGTTGAGGGAGTCGACTATGAGGAGACTTTCTCACCCGTTGCCATGTTAAAGTCTATCCGGATCCTCATGTCCATTGCATCATACTATGACTATGAGATTGTTGGGTTTTTATGTCCTAAAACTTGCAGATTCTAAACAATAAATTTATTCTGAAATTCATTACAGTTGTTATTGAATATATAAATTGCTTATTTCGTTTTAGAAATAAATCCAATAAACTAAATGATCCATGACTATCATATGAGTACTTGAACTTTATATGGAATCATAAAAGTGGATTAGATTCATGTAAATAGTCAAAATGATCTATAATATATGAATAAGGTTGGGTGCCTTCTTTTAGTAACACTATCTGATGCAGCCTACTCTATAATTGTTACAAGGAGTTGTAAAGTGCTACAGACGAAGTGATCTTAATTCGTACATGTGATGACATGAGTAGTAGGGGCGTCCTATGCAATGAGTTTTCACAAGATCGGACCACGAAATAAGTCATTCTTACTTTATAATGCTATTTATTGTTTAAGACTGACTAATTCAAAATGATGACCTAGGTAACTTGACCTGAATTCTGAGCTAATTATGGACTCCTGTTTATTCGGGATTATCCTTAGATTTGCATAGGTAAGGGTTGGCTCAATAGTGCTAGCTCAATAAGCCTCCCATTTCAGGGGTAAGATCGAGTAGATAGCTGAGGACATAGGGTGCAAGAAGAAATTCACTCTTACCCGTTTTTAGGGATAGTAGAGAGGTTGCTCCCTTAAATGCTGAATCCGGGTCTTGAACAAAGGGTCCCACCCTATCATTGGCTCAAGAGAAACCCAGTTTGATGATCGGATCACAAACTAATTGTTCATTAGCAGATCAGTGGGACTTAAAGAACAAGAGTTAATCTCGGGGGTAAAACAGTTTTTTGACCCAGTCGTTATTACGAACAACCTGTGAACGGTTAACTTACTAATTATGGTTATATCGAGTGGACATAATATATCTATAGTGAGGGGAGTGCAACAATGAACTTTAGTGGAGTGACCTAGTAGTTAACGAATGGAGGTTAATTCGGTATAAAGAGTTTAACCAAATAATCTTGGATTGTTGGAGTCCATGATCTGTAGGTCCATTAGGTCCCCTTACTAGCTCACAAACAGATTAGCTTTAAAGTAGCGTGATAAGTTGATTTGAAACATTCAAATTAGAATTAAGGGAATTAGTAATTATATGTGATATAATTACATGTTTAATTTTGGAATTAAAGGAAATTGGAGAATCGATTAATATTTAAATATGATTTAAATATTAATTTCATGAAGAAGGATTCATGAAGGTGGAATTGGTGTTAAATTAATTTAATATTTGATATTAATTAATTAAATTAATTAAATTGTTTAATTAATTAATTATTAATTTTATTAGAAAATTAATTGGCTACTTAATTTTGTAAAATTAATAAAAGTTTAAAGTTTAAATTAAGGAATTAAAAATTGAATTGAATTTTGATTTTGGAAATCAAAATTAAAAAGAAAAACTAAAGGAAATTTGAAAATGGAAAAAAAAATCTCAAAAGTGGGATTTTTCCACTTTCAAATTGTAGTAGTTCACACATAATTCTACTTTTTTTTTTTCAGCTCAATTATTCAAGCATGAGCTGTGATTCATGCAGGGATTCAGTTTGCATGATCTTCATGCAATAAAGCTCAGAAGGTCTGAGTGGAAAGGGTATGAAAATCACTGAAAATTGCTGAGAATTTTAAGAAATTGAAGAAGGTGTTCAATCAAAGCAAACTAGTGCCCTCTTCTACTTTGTTCTTTAATTCAAGCTTATTTTGAGTCCCACAACTCAATATAAGGCACCAAGAGAATAGTAGAGAAGACCTTGTAGTGGTTCACATCCAAAGGGAGGATTGCATCTATGATTCAAGGGTATCTTCAAAGGTTAGTGTTGAAACCCTCTTTTTAGTTTATGAGCATGCTATTTTTGGAGCCAAAATTAATAAATTAGAATGCTTATGATCCTATTTTGCTTCCGTTGCTTATTTCCAAGATCCAACAATTGGTATCAGATCATCATTTAAGCATTCAATTCGGTTTAACTTTGGCTTGGTAGGTGTTTTTTCATAAGTTGTATGAAAATGATGAGCTATTATGGTTTTCTTGGGATTTGACATTTGTTTTCTCTTCAATTATATTGTAGTTCTTGTAATTGGATCTTGTTTGATGAGTCTTAATGTGTGTTTAAGTGTTTGTAATTCGATTAGAGTTATTAGAGTTGTAAATAGGTTGTAATTTAAGAAAAACGTGAAGAAGGTCCAGTAGCATGAACTAGATTTTCAGCCACTGCCCAATACTTGATGCCCGATGATCCAAAACTCGATACACGATGCCATACTCAATGAGCAACTCGATAGTATTTGGTGAAATACTCGACGCATAACGCCATACTCGATGGTACTCAATGCTCATACTCGATGGTAATTTGTGAAATACTCGATGCATGATGCCATACTCGATGGCATACTCGATGCACGATAGTACTCGAGGGCATACTCTATGATCGATGTCATACTCGATGATTGATGGTACTTGATGGTTTTTGCACGGTTCAGCACAATTTTGAGCATTTGAGGTCTAATTCGAGAGGTTCGGGTTCGGTTTAAGGCGGTTCGAGCAATCCAAAAGTGTTTTGGAGCCAATTTTTGTTGAATTTTGTAATAATTAGACATTTGCTTGCTTGAAAATGCCAAAACTAAAACCATATCAGTTTGTATTTAATTATTTATACATGAGATGTATGTTATAATTAAATAAATCTTGTATGTACATGAAGTATGCCATGTAGATTTAAAATCCCACCATAGGAAGCATGTTACATGTATTGAAAGTATGTTATAAAGTGTTATAATATATAGTATGCATGAATAGGGTTTCAAATGTTTTAATATAAATGTTATATTAAATGTTGATTGCCTTTGATGTATGTTATGGATGCTTAGCTTGTCGAAATTTTTTGTAAGTTATTATAAAATTAGGATAGATATTTAAAATCCATAACAAAGATAAGTTGCATGATCACGTTGGTTAATCATCTATTTTAATAGTTAAAATAGGTCGACATCTTGTAAAATACGGTTACAAACTCAACTGGTATATAATCCTGTCTAAGGCTGGGGGTATTTAAGTTGACAGTCTATGGAACACCTCTTACCCTAGATTATGGCCGAATCATTGAGCGTTGTTAACCAGTTTTATAAGCAATACGCTAGCGGTGTGAGGTTTTAAAACTAGTTTATCACCTAGACATCATAGGTTAAATCCAAATATAAACGTTATACTTAGATAAAAACCTAGACTTAGGTTGTTTAATTAGCCAGAACAAACCTGTGTATAGAGATACCCAAACAAATGTTAGGACACTTCAATGGGAGTTTAATAGCATATATAATATGTTATTAGAACACTTTAGTGGGAATTTAGAATGTTTCAGTAAGAGATTAATAACGTATATGATATATTATTTTTAGGTCTCGCGTCCTTAAGAGTTCACATTGAGATTCATGCTTCGCTTCATGTCGATTATGAACCTCGACTGCTCTATTCAAAAAGTGTTGGCATGAATCAAGATCAGGTGAATAGGGGAAGTTGTTCACAGCAAAATCAAAAGTAATGTTTTGATTTTCATTCTCACATCCTAAGATGTTCATACCGTGAGATTCGTGCAATGCTTCATGTTGATATGAACCTCGACTGCTCCGTTCGAAAAATGTTTGCATGGGGTCAAAATCAAGGTGAATGAAGGGAAGTTGTTTAATATAAAATCAAATATACAATATATTTATTTCAACTCTCATGTCCTTAGAAAGTTCACACCGATAAGGTCCATTCAACGCTTCATGTCGATTATGAACTATGGCTACTCCATTCAGAAAGTGTTTATATGGGTAAATATCAAGGTGAATAGGGGAAGTAGTTCATAGTAAATGGGTGAAGGATATGTGTCAACGTATCCTGCAGTCTCTTTCGTTTGTTTAGACCATGAGATTCCTATGTTGCGTTTGTTTGTCATCTTTAAGTTGGCCTTGCTAGTCGTTTAACGATGGCTATCCCCTCGGAGGGTTGTAACATAGGATTCAGAACAACTCAAACTCCAAAAATGGATAGGATTTCTTAGGTCGTTTTCCAACCTTGACTTTCCAACTCGGTAGAATCGTTAGATCAGACATCTGAAGTCTGAAAATGGAGGGTTACACTTACGAAATTACTAAAGTGTTAGTAAGTTCTGACAAAAAATGGTAGCTAAATGACTATTAGAATATGAGTTATTCTAGAGATAGTATTTAGTCAAGAATATCTTGCTTTAGTGAAGGAGTATTTGACTGCCCCTCAGTAGCAATTATTCTGACTCACTATAGTATTAATGCAAAAATAATGATTTTTTTGGGTACATTATTATTTTGCTAAAACATGATTGTGTTTAAAAGCAATTCTCTAATAAAATTTGTTTATGTTTTCAGAATGATGAATTCTTTAGTACAACTATTGGGTTTTGATAAACATACTGGGGATAACTATGCTATATGAAAATCACACCTAAATACAATACTGGTGATAGATGACCTGAGGTTCATTTTAATAGAGGAGTGTCCTCCCATTCCTAGCTCAAATGAAAACCGAAATGTTCGGGATGCCTACGAAAGATGGATTAGGGCTAACGAGAAAGCCCATGCCTATATTTGTGCAAGCATATATGACGTATTGGCTAAAAAACATGAGAGCATGAGTACTGCCAAAGAGAATATGGAATCTCTGCATGGGATGTTTGGACAACTGTCCTTCTCCCTGAGGCATGATGCTATAAAATATGTTTATAACTTTCATATGAAAGAAGGGGCCTTTGTTAGAGAACATGGAGAACATTCCTGGACGACGTGATGGTCCATTTCAACATGGCAAAAGTAAACGGTGCTATCATTGATGAGAAGAGTCAAGTTGGTTTTATTCTTGAATCTCTTTCGAAAGTTTCTTACAGTTTTGTACGAAGGCATTGATGAATAAAATAAAGTATAACTTGACTACGCTTCTCAATGAGCTAAAGGCTTACTAGACCATAATGAGGACTAAAGGACTGGAATCAGAAGTAAATGTTACTACTGCTGAGAAAAGAGGATCGTCCTC
The DNA here is from genome assembly GCF_027475165.1 of Benincasa hispida. Lineage (NCBI taxonomy): Eukaryota > Viridiplantae > Streptophyta > Magnoliopsida > Cucurbitales > Cucurbitaceae > Benincasa > Benincasa hispida. Next base: position 26,422,125 of record NC_143487.1, read on the forward strand.
TAAGAAGCCTGATATTGTTTCTTCTTCAAAGAATAAGAGTATTCCTATAAAAAAGAATAAGGGAAAAGGGAAAAAGAAACCTACTGGCAAAAAGGGCATGGAAAATGTTGTAGATAAAGGAAAATGTTTTCCACTATAGTGAAAAAGGACACTGGAAAAGGAATTGCTCACAATACCTAGAGAGAAAATAGCAGAGAAATCAAGACAAGGAAACTAGTTCCTTGTAAACTCCAAGTTTTGAACAAGGGAGTATTTCTCAGAACAACCAGTGGGAGATATAATTGCTGTCAAAAGATAAACTTGTTCACTTTTATTACTGCAATGTAAGTTCTTTTATCTTTTGTAAGAAACATGTTGTGTGTATACCTTTGTTATAAATGAAATGTTCTGAGAAATACTCACAAAGGTTGTTCATTAACAAAAGTTATATTTTTTCTAAACATGTTGTGTTATAAATGAAATGTTCACTTTTATCACTTTTATTACTGTAATGCAACTTCTGTTTGAACCAACCAAGTTAAAAGCCATTTACAAATACTCAGATATTTAAAAACGACTAGAAATCAATAAAGGAAAATAGTTATTTAACCTAAGTGATAAGATTAAGACACTTGAAGAGTTCAAGGTGTATAAAATTTATTAGGTAAAATAAATCCAAAATACTTCGATTGGATCTAAGTAAATAGAGAGTTTTAGATTTCTAGAGCTATTTTGATAAAACATAAAATTCAGTGAAATCTCTCTACATCTAATTACCTTAATTGTTTTGAACATCGTTCTAAATTTAAAAGGTATTTTTTGAAACTCCATATGATATGTGGAGTACTCATAAAAGCTATTTATGATATGTAAAAGATGTTTAGATAAATAAAAAAATCTAGAGAATAGATCAACACATATGTTAGTATTAAAACCTTAAGTATTAGAACACTGTTTAAATAGCATGTCTATCAGTAGGCAACCCAAAAGTAGTATATTTTTCAAGAAAATAAAAATCAAGTATCTGTGTTGACAAATACTAAATTTTTCCTATAAAAGTATACGAAATCACCATGTATTATTTAGTTTCCATAAAAGCAAGTGTATATCAATAAGAGCTATTGATTAAAGCCAATATTATAACATATGCTGTTTAGACAGGTCAGATGCATCTTACTCAAAGAGTTTAGGGTACCTCGATGTAGTGGGAGGGATGTATGATAGTCTAGCCACATTTTGAGTTTATTAGTAACTCGAGTTATCAAGTTTTGATAACAACATCAAAAAATAAAGAGTTGTGAAAATAAGATGCATTCCCTATATAGTTTAATAAAAAGTCCATTGTATGCTAACATGTTTACATCAATTCTCTCAGCTAAAGTGTTTGAGAAGCTCCTAGTAAGACTAGGACTACGAGGTATATAACCTAGGGCAAGTGGGAGAAAAACCTATGGGCATGTGATACCTAAAAGCAGACCACGGGTATGTGATGCCCTAGTTTATTGTATTTCTCCGTAAAACTCAAAAAACTTAGTATATATTCATATGCATGTTACCACTAGAGTATTAGTCCAAGTGGGAGTTTTTTGGGATTTATGTTCTAAAACTCGTGGATTGTAAACAATAAACTTATTCTGAAATTCAGTAAAGTTGTTATTGAATATATGAATTGCTTATTTCATTTTAGAAATAAATCCAATAAACTAAAAGGCTCATGAATATTATATGAGTACTTGAACTTTATGTGGAGATATAAAAGTCGATCAGGTTCGAGTAAATAGTTAAAATGATCTATAGTATATGAATAAGGTTGGATATTCTGGTAACTCTATTGCATGCGACCCACTCTGTAGTTGTTGCAAGGAGTTGTAAAGTGTTACAGACGAAGTGATCCTAATTCGTACATGTGATGACATGAGGAGTGGGGGCATCCTATGCAATGAGTTTGCACAAGATCGGATCATGAAATAAGTGACTCTTAATTTATAATGTTGTTTACTGTTTAAGACTGACTATTTCAAAACGATGACTTTGGTAACTTGACCTTAATCCTGAGCTAACTTTGAGCTCCTGTTTATTTGGGATTATCCTTAGATTTGCATAGGTGAGGGTTGTCTTAACAGCGCCGGCTCAATAAGCCTCCCATTTCAAAAGTAAGATCGAGTAGATAGCTGGGACATAGGGTGCAAGAAGGACATAAATGGCCCACCCTCTCATGGGCCTGAGAGGGACTCGATTTGATGATGGGATCACAAAACAATTGTTCATTGGAGGATCAATGGGACTTAAGAAACAAGAGGTAATTTCAGGGGTAAAACAACCTTTTGACCCAGCCGTTATTGCGAACAACCTATGACGGGTTAACTAATCATTGTTATATCGAGTAGACATAATATATCTACAATGAGAGGAGTGCAACTCTAGCCTTTAGTTGAGTGACCTAGTAGTTAACGAATGAGGGTTAATTCGGTGTGAAGAGTTTAGCCAATTAATAAAATAATAAATATAACCATATTATATTCATAACCTATAGTTCGATATCATATATCAACCATAGTATTTTCTCCTATACTTGATATAAATCATATTTATATCCAATTTCCTCCAAATTAATGTATCTCATACATTTAGTCGATCATATCATATATAATTAACCAGTTCAATTATATCATATATAATCGAACTCCCTCATATCTATTTGAACATTTCAAACTGACCCAAAAACTGATTCTCAACTTGTATCCAAGCTACCAAGAGGACGCTATGGACCTATGGCTCAAAGCTTGAAAGGTACATGCATAACTGACTAAACTCTTTAGCCACGAGATCCACCATCCGCTAAATGTCAGACATTCCACTAAAGACCGATAGCTGAACTCTTCTTACCACGAATATATTTTGTGTCCATCGGATATAACCAATCATGAGTACGATAACCCTTCACAAATGCTCGTAAGTACAATTGGGCCAATTTACTGTTTTGTCCCTATAGTTACATCTCACTCCTTAGGCACCATTGATCCCTCTAATGAACAATACAACACAGTTATACTATATGTGAACACCTCTCGAGCCAAGAGAAGGTGTGTGGCGCCACATCGTTCAAGCCCTAGATTAGCCCTTAAAGGAGCAATCTATCTACTTACCCCTACTTCGGGGAATGAGTGAATTCCATCTTGTATAGCTGAGTTCCCAACTCCCAAATCAGACGAATCCCCAAAGTGGTAGGTTTGAGTCGGCGAACTGGCAACTCATACCCATGCAAATCAAAGGACCGCCCTCAATGGCAGAAGTTCCCAACTGACTCAGAATTGAGGTCATGTTACCTATGGTCATCCTAATGAAGTGAAGTCTCTATCATGAATGGTGTTATATAATAAGACATTAACACTTTATGGTCAGGTCTTATACAAACTCTTTGTATAGGATGCCCCCGCCCATATGTCCTAACACGAATGATCAGGATCAAACAATCTGTGACAAGTCACATCACTTGTAACTATTCCACAAAGCCGGCACATTCGTAGCATTACCAGGATAAGCTTTCTCTCCTATATTCATATACTACAGACCATTTTGGTTATCACTTAAGACATGATCCACTTGTATGTCACCACATACATACTTAAGTTACATAAAGAAAACCAGGGATTTTAGTTTATTATTTTGTGGTAAAGCAAATAAAACATCTAAATATGCAAAGTCAAGAAGTGAAATAAATATCATATATTAAACATCACAAGCATTCGTACAAACTTTTTACAAACTACAGGACACGAGACTTTAGGACATCATCCCCAACAAGGTCTGCCCCTATAGTTTGAGTAAACCTGGCTTTGTTAAGGAGATAGTCCGAGATCAAATTGTTTCTTATCTACAGAGTGTGTAGGACGTTCTTCAACGTGAGGGTCTTCCTAGAGGTAAACTTCAGTTTCACCTTATCAGTTCCAGCAACTTTTGAGAAGTGGTGATCCCTTAACAGAATATTCTTATCCTTAGTTTCATTATAAGTTTTAAATAAACTAAGGTCGTGACAGACATGGCGTGTAACACCAGTGTCTATCCACCACCCTTCACAACCATCGATCACATTTACTTCTGTGATCATGGCAACTAACGGTTCTTCTGTCAGATTTGCCTAACCAGCAGAACGACTCCTGTTCTTACAGTTCCTAGCCATGTGCCCAAGTTTATTACAATTAAAGAAGAGGAACTGTACCGTTTCTTCTGAAGGAGGCTTCAGTTTTTTTCTGTTGGTTCTACTTACTGGAGCCATGGTTCTGACCTTTCCTTTTTTTCCCCTTTATATTTATGGTCAGGTTTTACCATGGCAGAGGCAGGTTTCCCAAGTACTACGTTCACTTCCTCCCTCTGGTCCTGCTTTTGAGCTTCTTTCTCGATCCATAGCTGGGTGATAAAACTCTCCAAGGAGAACTTCTTGGTCTTATGCCTCAATGTGTTCTTAAAGTCCTTCCACAAAGGGGGCAATTTATCAATAATAACAGCAACTTGGAATTGTTCGTCTAGAGGCATACCTTCAGTAATTATCTCGTGGGCTATATTCTAGAGTTCATGGGACTAGGCCTCCATGGATTTGTCATCCTTCATCTTGAACTTGAGATAATGGCTAACAACATATTTCTTCGACCCGGCCTCCTTGGTATCGTACTTCTTTTACAGGGCATCTCAGACCTCCTTCGTTGTCTTCATTATATTGTAGTAGTCATATAGATCATTAGTCAAACCATTTAAAATAAAATTCTTACAAAGAAAGTCTTTCTCCTCCCAGTCAATAGCTTCTTTTATCTGTTGTTCAGCTGGTTCTTCTAAAGATACGATCGACTTATCTCTGGTACAAGTTTCGGCAACTTTCTTGACGGTGAGAAAGAACGGCAGCTTTTGCTTCCACCGTTTGAAGTTTGCTCCTCCGAATCGGAATGGACAGTTGAGGTCAGATGTCATAACGTCATTATTGGTAGTGAGGGTCATTAGTGATTTGGCAGTATACTCGTCTTAATATTGTTGGAAACGACAAGACCTTCAGACGACGAACAAGATATTAACAAATGGTCAGGTCACGGCGGTCGAGCAAAGAATAAAACCTGCAAAACAGAAGCTCGTTATAGGCTGAGTCGCTGAGCTTGCTCTCTTTAAGACGTTTCGAGGATCTACCCAAGTATGCAAGCGGGTCAGGAATACTGCCATGTCGTCCCCAGGATAAAACAACCTAAAAAGAAAACATGATCGAAAATACACCGTTACTGATCGGAACACACACACCCTTTCTGACTAACTGGCCAGAAGCGAAAAGTGGAATGGAAAAATAGGAGAGGAGAAATGAGAACTTTCGAAAGGAAGTGAAAAGAAGAACTGTGTTGATGAACTACTGAAGGTCACACCTTTTAAAGGCCTTCAGCGTGGAACAGTTGAGTGAGAAAGAGACAGACAACCTCATAACGTGCGAGGGGCCGGAAGACTCGCGTGGAGGACCAAGTTTTTTTCTTTTCTTTTTTCCAGTTTTAAAACATAATAAAAATAATATTTTTATTAAAGAGAATAATAATAATCACACGCGCTACACTCGACCGGCAGCGGCTTGCGTGTGGGTCGTCCATCGAACCCACATTGGTTTATCTCCTCACTCTCTCCAAAATATGGGTACCCCTTGGGGCCCAAACCCAAAACTCAAAGTTGGACACAATGGAGGCTTCCAAATCAAAATTTTTCAATGTAGGATTCTCCAACCAAAGGTTGATTTCCTCTCATTTTTGAAAATTAAAGTTTTACCCAACAAGAGTTCATAGATGAAATAAACACAAACATAAAGTTTAAAAACCAGCTTATAATTTAATAAATTTTCCCTAATCACGAACTTAATTTTTTCGATTTATTGCCGATTTAACATTATCTTATTGTAAACGCGATACATTCATCTTAACTTAAACTTTTTTGAGTTAAGCAGTGAATTAAACAAAAAGACATCATTCAATTGAGAGAGAGAATACTCCTTTTTCTTTTTGCAAGACAAATATATACACACACATATATTTGCCATTAATTATATTCATCTACAAACCTTCCATATATGGCCTCAAAAATACACACATCAATGGAATCCCATTAACTTCAATTAACATTCATTCTCACATATCCTTAGTTATTGATAATATTCAAAAGTGAAACCCTATTTCTTATCAATCTCCTAAACAAACCCTCTAATCCTCCTTCTAAATCTTGAACACACGTCTCCAACTTCCCTAACTGATCCCCCATGCTCTCTACGCCGCCACTGCCTACAACTGCGCTATCAGAAGCTAATCTGCTTGCCACCGCATCGACCGCTGCATCCACGGTTGCAAACTCATTTGCCTCTCCGTCTAGACCCTCCTCGGTTAAAAGCGCTCGTTTTGAGCGCATCAGTTTCGAAACTAGCGCCCAACCGCTACCCTTGGCCTTTCCTTTCTTCCCCAACACATAGCACAAAAGGGCTTCAAAAACATTCACACTTGCAACTTCTACGTCGAATAATAGAGTTATTAAGGCCATAGTTTCGGTGTCTTTAATAGAGATTGAACTTGGTTTTGCCCCATAAGTCTTCACGCTTGCTAAAGCCTTTTGGATCGCTCTTTTCACTACTTTTCTTGAAGCTAAATATTTGTCCACCTGTATATCAAAAGGTTAAAGGTTATCAGTTTTTGCATTCATCAGTCATTTAATATGGTATGGAAATAGGAACATGTACAAAAATCAGATAAACTCAAAGATTTGGCTAGGTGTATTAATTTTTACTATAAGTTTTCTATTTCTATTACATCCATGGACTAATATCATATAAAGACGTAAACATTATATTTCTAAAAAAGAAGAGATTAAAGGTTTGAATCTCGCTTCACTCCCATATCATTATACCCGATAAAAATGTATTCAAATCAATCAATATTAAATAAAACTCTCAAAACTCCCAAAGTTCAACAGAAACCAGCTCCCTCACACATACGACGATTGTAGAGAAAGACCAGATGGTTCGTTGCAATACTCATCTACGATTAAGTTAAAAAACGTGACATTTATCAACTTCAAAATCAAATCAAAACTCTTCTTACACACCTTCCAATATTATTTTTAAACATAAAAATCAATCCTATTCTCTTAAATATAAATTTACCACAACCCAGCAACTACAGATTATGCGAGAGTTGAAAACACAAACCTGATTAGCAACACCATTTCCACAACACCAAGAAGAGGATCTTCTCCTAACCAAAGATTGCAACTCCCTCACACACTCCTTGGTATGAATAACACCATCCTTAGAAGCGCTACACAAGTCCAACAATCTCAACGATCCATCAAACACCTCATCCACCCATTTCTCCCGGCGCTGTGCTGCAAAGGCGTCCCTCGTCCGCCGTAGCAACAGCAGCTTGTTGACACACTCCTGCAAGTCCTGCAGCCCGGCCAGCTTCTTCGCCATCCCCGACGCCGTCCATGGAGCCGAGTCCAGCGCCTTCAACCGGCATAGGTGCTCGTCGCACTCTGTGACAAGGGGGTGAGGCCTCGTCGGAAGGCTGTTGGAACGAGCATGGTAATTGGAGGAGCCTCCCATTCGTACAAGAGACAGAAGAGAGAGTTTTTCGAAATTTTTTTTCTCTCTGTGTGTTTGATCTTTTTATATGTGTTTGTTGTGTATGTGTGTGTTTGAGGGATTTTATTAAGTTATATGCCAAATTTGTTCAAAGGAGACAATTGGAATCTGATCCATTTGGATCTTTTAAAAATTAAAGAGAGAAAGAAAACATTTTTTTGGTTATAATTTGGAATGAATAATGTTGTCATACAAATTAAATGAATATATCAACATTTTTTTTGTCATACAAATTAATAATTTTGTAACTTTTAAAGTACTTTAAATGAAAAAAAAAAAAACTAGTATTTTTGTTTTTAGAATTCAAACATTTCTTTACAAAATATAAAATCAATACATAGTAGATAAATGGTGAGAAAATGAGTAGTTAAATAAAATATGAAATTCTTATCCAATAAGGCAGCCTAGTTAATTTTTAGTTTTATCGTTTTAAGAATTTCAATCCTTTTACATTGTGAGCTTCTTTTTTTAATTTTATTATTATTATTATAAAACAACTATATTCACCAAGTAGCACTTAAACTCGTACATATATGAAGAATCAATATGAGTATAATTTAATTAAGACATATAGTTCTTTTTTGGTAATTGATTTTAGGATAGAACCTCATACTAAAACATTTAGTTCTTTCTTTAACGTTATATGTTCAAAATTTTCAATCTCATGTTATATTAAAGAGAAATTATTCAATGTAGCCACCACATTATAACAACGCTAATCCTCTAAACTCGTAGATGAATAGTGAAACAAAAATTTTTAAATTTTCTCTAGTATATATAATTGTATTGTTTTCAATTGTGCTTCTAACATTTTGTAAATTTTAATTTTAATCCAATCTTTTAATTTTTTTTCCATTAAGATATGCATTTTAATGGAGATTGCTAATGATGAATTAGCTAAAAAAGACAAAAATGAGATCTCAAACACACATGTATTAATTTAGTATTAATTACCAAATGAGGTTGAAAAGAGACAAGCAGAATCTGATCAACAATTTGGGGAAAAAAAATGAAAATAAAATTGAATTAGTGAGGTCTAAACGTGATTAGGATTGAGATTTGGATCCAAAAACACAAAATTCAGCAATGTTTATGGATTGTCCCCTGCCCACCCACGTCCCCAACTCATAACCCTAACATTACTTTAATACTATAACCCTTCCTTCAAGACACACACTATCTATATATTTATTTTCCTTTTTTATTTTCACTTTGTCTTCTTCTTTCAACCATCAACATTTTCAATTCCTTAACTACATAGATAAAAATGTCGAGATCTCAATTTTACAAAAATGTCTATATAAATATTGATAAAATGATCAAACAAAGGATAATTATTTTAAATGGTAGAATTACTGAAAATATTTTCAAGTATAGCAAAAAGTCATTACAGTGACATTTTACTATATTTGTAAATAAGTTGGTTCTTTTTTTTGAAGACGACCCACATTTTTTTTCCTTTTTCGAGATATGATAGAAATATTCGGTACAAATTTATATAGTAAAGTTAATTAAGGAAGATTAGACTCAATAAATAAAGAAATAGTTGCGTTAAGGATAGATATATGCATGCTTCGTTGTTTACAGACAGAATACAAATAAGGAAATAAATATATTGCTTAATTTAAAAAGGAAAAAGAAAAAAATAAAAAAGAGTTTAAAATCGAGTTATGAGATTTTGTACAGTTGGAGCTTAAGAAGCCCAATGTGCGCTGTGAGTAAAGAGACAAGAAGGTAGCTTTCCACATGCACACGTGTGGGGAAACCCATTTGATACTGTTTCTCCACATATATATATATATAGAGGTTTCTGTTATGTCATATTGACCTTAAACAGTTTTGTTTTTATTTATGGATTTTTAAATTGTTTTAAAAAATAATTGTTTTTCCTTGAAATTAAAACCATGATAATTGACCGAACTAAAGACTTCCTTTGGTAATCATTTGAGTCTAATTTGGTAACTATTTAGGTATGTTTGGTAATTATTTTTTTTTTTTAAATGAAAATTAAGTCTATATCATCCACATTTTTTACAATGATTTGTATCTTTCTTAAATACAATGGTTGAATTCATAGCTAAATTCCAAAAACAAAAACAACGTTTTGAAAGCTAATTTTTTTAATTCTCAAAATTTGACTTGGTGAAAAGTAGATAACAAATGAAGAAATTTGGAGGAGGATGTAGTGTTCATTGACTTAATTTTCAAAAACAAAATGGTTACCAAACGGGGCCCTAGTTTTTTGTTTTTGTGTTTGAAAATTAAACATATTTCATCCATATTTCTTACAATAATTTGCATATTTCTTAAGTACAATGGTTGAATTTGTAGTCAAATTCTAAAAACAAAAACAACTTTTTGAAAGCTATTTTTTTTAGTCCTCAAAACTTGATTTGGTTTTTTAAATTATTGATGAAAAATAGATAACAAATGAAGAAATTTGAAGGTGGAAGTAGTGTCCATAAGCTTAATTTTAAAAAACAAAATGGTTATCAAACAACGTGTTGACTTTTTGTTTTTTGTTTTTTAAAATTAAGCATATAGACACTACTTTCATCTTCAAATTTCTTTATTTGTTATCTACTTTTTACAAATGATTTACAAAATGAAGACAAAATTTGAAAACTAGAAAATGTAGCTTAAGAAAATGTTGCTTTTTATTTTGAAATTTGACTAAGAACTCAACTATCGTATTTAAGAAAAATGCAAATCATTGTAAAAAAAAATGGAAGAAGATAGACTTAATTTTTAAAAAGCAAAAACAAAAACAAAATAGTTACCAAATGGGGATTAAAAGATTCATCGTAGTTGTCAATTTTTTCATCCTTGTTTAAATCATTTACATATTTTTTTTTCTTAAAATACTTCTCGATTTTAATTCATATATTTTTAAATGTCCAATTTTAATTCTTATATTTTTAATAAATCTCAAATTTAGTATTTCAAAATTCAAAGTTAAATATTATTAAAATTTGCTAAATAGTAATAATAATTTTGATGAGAAAAATTATCTTATGTGAATCTATTTTCAATATTTAGAGTGAAAAGATTAATAAATAAGAAAGAATTTATGAAAAAACTAACAATAAATAAACTACTAAATTTAAGATTTTTTAAATTTACATGGACTCAAATTGAACATCACACGAACTAAAATAGAAACAAATTTCATATATAGAGACCATTGTTGTCTTATCAAAATTAAAATTAATATTTCATGTAATTAAAAATTCATGTATATATGTAAACATAGTTAGGTGGTAAGTTCCAATCTCTACTTCAAATGTACAAACCTTTAATATATCAATTTTAACGAGGACGATTAAATTGAATAAGATTTCTTATAATTATTTATTTATTGAGAGAGGAAATAAAGACTTAATAATTGAATAATATTGTTTGTTTTTATATAGAGTTTGTAATAAATTATAGAGATAAATTTGATGGTTATGATATGTGTCCAGCCAAACAGGGTGCACACAACTCAGCAAAGCATATTATGTTAATGACCAAAAATCAATTTGCATATCTTTATTTATTATTATAACATAAACCATACAGCTATGTCGTGTTCTGTTCCATCAATCCCTAGATGTATAAATACACGAGTGATGTTGACACCTACGTATGCCTAAAATATTTCGATTCCTATACTTTATGTTTTATTTTATTTTACTCACTATACATTTTGTTGATTTTAAATTTTCGACAAAAAAATAAATAGGTCTGACCTTCACGTGACACCAACCATAAATTTATTTGAATGAGAGAAGAATGTGATCTAAAAAAAAAAGAAAATCTATATATCGGTGTGGTACTTGCCACACACAATCTGATATTTAAGTCAAAGAGTGAAAGAATATAAAAGTTAGAGAGTTTGAGAGTAGGACTCAAGTTACCTCATATGAAGTTATAACGATGCATTTATAGAAAAATTTGACTCAGATTGTTCCCTAGAGTTTTGAAGTTGTCTCAGGATAATTAATAACCTATCTACTTGATTGTCGACCAGCAGTAGGGGCCTTCCGGCCCCTGCACGCCTCAGGCCCTCCCAACACCCCATGCACACGCATGCGCCCCACGCCCACCTTGCTCGGTTTCTTGTCTGGCTGGTATCGACCTCAGCAGAGCATCTTTTTTAGGCCATATATTTAGGGTCTAAAATAATCTCTCAGGATAGAGCATGCGTAAAGCATGTCCTGTTAGACATTTGATAAGATTTGAGATCGAGAACAAGTCAAGCCATTTTTCTAGGCCCATTATGGTCGTAAGTTGTCACTTTCAACCTTTATCATACTTTCTTCTTAATTTTTTCATCTCTGTTTGTGTTAGATACGATTATATCATTCGATCTAAAATTACCCATAACACTTTTAGTATTTTTAC